>NC_087219.1:21154107-21178958 GCF_015104395.2 Macrobrachium nipponense
TATTGCTGCGAGTTTGGTAGGAAGTCTTTTTAATTGAAAATGAAGGAGTTTTATGTTATCCCTGCCATTACCTACGAGAGGTTAATGAATAGGAAAGAGGTTTGTGATGGTGATATTAATTAACCTGGAGGGTACTGGCAAGTTGGATACGGCAGCTGTTAGTAGTAGCAGACACGTCCCTCTTAATATCAAAAACCGCTATGCCAGCTATTATCGCCTCACGGGACCTCCTCCTCCTCCTCCTCCTCCTATAGAAAGTGTAGGTGCAGTGACTGGAGGGGAGGTGGTAAACGCCCCCATTACGTTGAAAACAATTAAAGGGGACATGACTCGCAAAAAGAGCAATCCCGAATTAACAGGTATTTATTCCGATATTTTTTAAAGAACCTCAAAAGTCATACGTTACGGCTTTTGTTAAGCACTTACAAGATTCTAACACTGTTGAATGGAATGAAGAAGGAGATTTAACTCATCCACTCACAGGTTATAATATTTTAAGTATAGCTCGAGAATTTCAAGGGAATAAAAAACCCGACGTTGATAATATTTCCAATTATCACTACGTCATTGAAATGGCTTGGGTTAAAGAATGGATGTTGAGGAATATAGCCATTAAAAAAACAAATCGAAACATGGCGAAATATGATGAAAACGGGAGGAGGAGGAGGGGGAGGGTGGGAAGGTGAGGGCGGGACATGCGAAAAACAAGATGGCGAGTGTGTGGAAGAAAAGAAACATGGTGGATGCATGGGTGGCTTATTAACATTTTAGGAACAATGATACCGGAGCTGTTTAATCATGTTATACTGGTTTTGATAAAATGGATGCAAGCACATCTTTAATGAGTCATATATGTGTGGATGACCTTTGGCGTGAGGAAATGATAAGGCTTGTTTATTCGTGTGAGTGTGAATCATAGCTGGGAGTGAGGGAGGCTTGATGGTTCGTCACAACTGGTTTGTAATCAGTGATTGTGACAGAGGGAGCTCGGGTTGCGGGATTTTCGTAGCTCATTAGCTCTTGAAGGATTGTCACATCAAGACGTAAACTCTCACCATGGCTTCATCAACCTCCTTGTGCAAGTTAGTTTTCGGGAACTTGTCCGAAAATAAGTTCAGGAGGAGGAATACGTGTTTAGTAGTGGCCACATCATTCGAGCTTATCCGTATGCCGTGTTGGCAGGTTTTCGATATTCTCGCACTGGTGCATCATATGCCTGTCTTTGTGATAGGGGTATTGAAGGGTCCGCCATTGTGAAAAGACCTGAAAATATCACATCTTGGGAATGCGACGAAGAAGTTGATCTCCCCACCATAGCTACCTTATTAACCCAATACGGTATCGGTGCCCCCAGTGAAGATAATGAATACGCGCAAAAGAGCGTGGCTTATTCCAAAGATGGAGATCACGCCGATCGTTTGGGCAGAGATAGCAAGCAGATGTGGTTCAACCACTTTTTTTCTTCGTTCAAGAAATTGAAGGAAGAATTATTTAAATCATCGTATGACTATGTCAAATATATTATCTTTCCCGCTGGCATTGCTCAAAGCGGGCGGGTTAACACGGCTTGGTTGTATCAATATTTACCTGTGTTAGAAACTTCAGTGATGAAATGAATAAAATTGGTAAAATATGTTGCGTGGCCACAATGAAAAAGAATTTATCCCTGTTGTAGGAAAGATGCATGAAAGATTTATATATGAAAAACTTGTTAGCTAAATTTAAAAGCTTTGAGGTATTAGATGAAACGTCGTCTTTGATACACGGTCGGGAAACTGTTGGAGAAGACGTATGTGGCATATACTAGGGTTGTGATGTGAGGGAACAGGTTAGAAAGTATAAAGTAGCCGTGTGTTTTGATGAAGTATTGTTTTTGAAAAAGCGAATGCATATATTATCGCGTTCGTGTTTTGTACAGTTTTTTTTCCCATTGTATGTATTTGTATGGAATATTAATTCATTCCCCGTGTATTTAGCAATAATTACAAATATAAAATAACAATTCCGTCTGTCATTTGATTTTTCATTTAACCTCTTTCAAACTCGGTATTATACTTATAAATAAACAAAATTGAAATGTGTGCCTGTGTCCTTGGGTATACTTCGGCATGGGAAAAATGGAGATTAAGACTCAAATTCTATGAAAAATATATGTCTCACGTAAGGTTGAAGTCAGCTTGGCCCACCTTCGACATGGGGAAAATGGTGATATGACCCTGTTTCATCGTGTGTGTGTGCTTGATTCATCATTGGATAACGTCGTCCCCTGTCGGTTATTGGGGGAGATATCAAATTCTATGATAAATATATGTCTCATGTGAGGTTGAAGTTCAGCTGCTAAATATCCTTTTATCATGATACTCCGAATATCTACGCAACTGTGCATATATAAAACAATATGCTATTATAAATTTAGAGTTTTTATAGGAGGAGAAGGAGGAGGAGGTAAACATCCCGGTTACATTGAAAACAATTAAAGGGGACATGAGTCGCAAAAAGGCAATCCCGATTTAACAGGTATTATTATGGGATTTTGGTAGCTCATTAGTTCTTAAAGGATTGTCACATCAAGACGTGAACTGAGTCTATTTGGGGTCGGGGTGGGTGGTTTTATTCCCATAGTTTTGTGACGTCACGGGGGCCATAAGAGTGGAGTTGATTTGGAATCGGGGGTTGAAATGATGGTTTTATTCCCGTAGAGTTTCGTGATGTCACAGGGGGCAGAAAAGTGGAGTCAATTTGGGGTCGGGGGTGGTTAGTTGACATGATGATTTTATTCCCGTAGAGTTTCGTGATGTCACAGGTGGCCACGCCCCCACCCCTTTTGAACCTTATGGATATGCATGAGCTCATCAATAATGTGGAGTCGATTTGGGGTCAAGGGTGGCATCTCCCCCTTTTGCACCTCATCTACGTATATGAGCTTATAAGACAAGTGGAGTCGATTTGGGGTCAGGGTTGGCCACGCCCCCCTGAATAGTGGAGTCGATTGGGGGTCAGGGGTGGCCAGCCCCCAGGAATTAGTGGAGTCGATTTGTGGTTATGGGGGGGCCACGCCCCACCAGAATAGTGGAGTTGATTTGGGGTCAGGGGTGGCCACGACTTCTTTTCCTTTTTTTAAGGGTTTGGGGGGATGCCCCGCCCTTTTTAGGCCTCATGTACGTATATGAGCTTATCAGGAGGGGGGAGGGAGGGGGGATGGCCACGCCCCTTTTGGGGGCGGGTGATTAGAAAAGTGGAGTTTATATGGGTTCTTTTCCTCTACTCACACACACACACACACACATATATATATACATATATAATTATATATATATATATATATATATATATATATTTTTATATATATATATATTATATATATATATATAGATATCTATTATATATATAATATCTATATATATATATATAATAATATATATATAATAATAATATATATCGAGCTACAATGTCCTTTAATATCTAATTCGCTCTACCTCGGAATTAATATATTTTCATATATGCTTAACCGAGGGGGAATCGGGGAATTTTTTCTGATAATAGACTTGCCTGGACCAGGGCGCGAACCTATAGGTCCTTTCAAATCCAGGAAACGTCAGTGAAGCTTTACCTACTACACCACCGCGAGAGGCTAAAAGTTCATGTCGCCTCTCACCCTTAAATACCTTTCGCGCACAGGTAATTAGTTGGTTTGGAGACAACATCAACCCACCTCGACTCCGGTAGCGTTTGTAGTGCTTTTGACAGCACGTAGCCAATCTATAAGTCATTTCACATTTCCGTGATTCATATACGTATATCGAGCTACAATGTACAATGTCCTTTAATATCTAATTTGCTCTACCTCGGAATTAATATATTTTCATATATGCTTAACCGAGGGGGAATTTTTTCTCGAATAGACTTGCCTGGACCAGGGCGCGAACCTATGGGTCCTTTCAAATCCAGAACGTCAGTGAAGCTTTACCTACTACACCCCCGCCTTTTGCGCGCAGGTAATTAGTGGTTTGGAGACAACATCAACCCACCTCGACTTCGGTAGCGTTTGTAGTGCTTTTGACAGCACGTAGCCAATCTATAAGTCATTTCACATTTCCGTGATTCATATACGTATATCGAGCTACAATGTCCTTTAATATCTAATTCGCTCTACCTCGGAAAGCACTACAAAACGCTACCGGAGTCGAGGTGGGTTGATGTTGTCTCCAAACCAACTAATTACCTGCGTGCGAAAGGTATTTAAGGGTGAGAGGCGACATGAACTTTTAGCCTCTGCGCGGTGGTGTAGTAGGTAAAGCTCACTGACTTCCTGGATTGAAAGGACCATAGGTTCGCGCCCTGGTCCAGGCAAGTCTATTATCAAGAAAAAATTCCCCCTCTGTTAAGCATATATGAAAATAGATTAATTCTGAGGTAGAGCGAATTAGATATTAAAGGACATTGTAGCTCAATATATGTATATGAATCACGGAAATGTGAAATGACTTAATGACTTATATATATATATATATATATATATATATATATATATATATTATTATATAATATATAGATATATATATATATATATATATATATATATATTATATATATATTAATATATATATATAATGGTACCGATATGTCGATGATATCTTAGTAGTCTTACCTGGTGGTATCGATGTAAATGATTTACTGTCTAAATGAATAATTTAGTGCCATCCATAAAATTCACTGTTGAAATTGAAAATAACAAGGTCATCCCTTTCCTAGATGTATTAATACATAGAGAATCTTTCCAATGCAAATTAAGTATCTATAGAAAACCCACAAATAATTTAACATATGTACATTTTTATTCTGGCCACCTCTTAATATTAAAATTTCAATTTTTTCTTCTATGTTCCTATGCGCTTTGCGTATCACGAGTCCACAATACCTGGACCAAGAAATAGAATACATAAAAAAGATAGGAAACGATCTCTGCTACCCACCTCATTTAATTGATTTATGTTATCAAAAAGCTCATAAAAAGTTTTATAATGTTGCTATTAATGAAAAAGAAATCCCTAAAAATGTACTTAGCTTACCTTATTTTCGTGGATTTGAAACCATAAAATCAATATTTAAATCATTTAATGTTAATGTAGTGTTCTCTTATAACATACCATTAAAGATATGCTAATTAAGAATAGTCCCGTAACAAATAACAACATCATTTACAAAATTCCTTGTAAGGATTGCCCATCGTTTTACGTTGGTCAGTCCAGTAAAAATTTATGTGTTCGGGTTAAGCAGCATATGTATTCAGTTAGAACAGCCCAGACTTCAAATGCACTGTTTATCCATGTGAGTGAAAAAATCTCATTGTATTAATTGGGGTGATACCCTCGGTAATTGCTAGATCTAATGATTATGTTTCAAGAAATTTACTGGAATCGGCAATTATACAAATCACTAATAAAAACAACCTAAATCTTAGTCTGGGAATGTACCATTTGAGACCCATATATTTGTAAGATGTTTATGAAGGACCTCAAATAAATAAACAACTAATAAATTAGTCCCACATGTATATAGTTATTAATTCTCTCTCTCTCTCTCTCTCTCTCTCTCTCTCTCTCTCTCTCTCTCTCTCTGGTTCGATATTTTCTCGCCCTCTCTCTTGCTTGATATATATATAATATTTATATTTTCTTTCGTCTTTTCATTAATAATAATTTTGGTTGGGAAAATTTGTGTAAAAATTGATGATATTAAATTGTATATGCTCCCGTGTTGTTTTCAAAATGTACTGTTTTTCTGGAAGAATCACTTGTTTACCGCGGGTATCCTTCAAGGTGTGGCTAGCCTATGACTCCTCCTCCTCTCTGTAGAGTGAAAATCGCCCTTATGGCTAATTTGGTAGTGTCAGTTTGTATATTAAGCCTTCTTTTGACTATGGTGTTCTTTGTAAATCAGTATGCCTCAGTAAAGGGTCCGAATAGGACCGAAAAGTACTCGCCAACTCGTTTTTTCATTTTTTCCTTCGTGGCAAAAAAAACCTTTATTTATACATAGCATCACGTTTTATATACTTCGTGATCAAGTTATTCATATATATATATATATATATATATATATATATATATATATATATATGTGTGTGTGTGTGTGTGTGTGTGTGTGTGTGTGTGTGTATGTGTGTGTAAATATCAAAGACAGATTCTTTTGGTAGCTGAGTGGTCAAAGTCACTGTTCCTCGTTGTTTCTAAACTTGAACATGGTTCGAATCCTCCCCAGTGTAGAAGCCCTCGTCAGTCATAATTCCCCTTGGGTTTAGGCGTTTCCCAGGGTATAGTGAATTTGATATAAATATAATAGTCATTGTGCATAAGTGACAAACACACACACACACACACACACACACACACACACACACATATATATATATATATATATATATATATCTATATATATATATATATATATATATAATATATCTGTGTGTGTGTGTCGCTTATGCACAATGACCTTATTATATTATATTACTTCTTTTATAATATATATACATACATGT
Organism: Macrobrachium nipponense; assembly: GCF_015104395.2. Classification (NCBI taxonomy): domain Eukaryota; kingdom Metazoa; phylum Arthropoda; class Malacostraca; order Decapoda; family Palaemonidae; genus Macrobrachium; species Macrobrachium nipponense. The sequence goes on from NC_087219.1 coordinate 21,160,646, forward strand.
AGTATATATATATATATATATATATATATATATATATATATGTATATATATATATATATATATATATATATATATTCTTTTCGCCCACCTATTATCTAACATTCTCATTATATGCCCTGCCCACTCCCATTTCTTTTTCTTCCTTATCGTTAGAATATCCTCTACTTTAGTTTGCTCCCGTATCCATGTTGCTCTTTTTCTGTCTCATAGTGTTATTTCCATCATTATTCTTTCCATAACTCTTTGAGTTGTAACTAGCCTATATTCTAAGGCTTTAGTAAAGGCTCCATGTTTCTGATGCTTAAGTTAATACTGGTAGGACCATCTGATTGAATACTTTTCCTTTATATATACATGCATGTAATATATATATATATATATATACTATATATATATATATAATATATCATAATATATATATATATATATATATATCTATATATGATATATATATATAATAATATATATAATATATATATATATATATATACATGCATGTATATATAAAGGAAAAGTATTCAATCAGATGGTCCTACCAGTATTAACTTATGCATCAGAAACATGGAGCCTTACTAAAGCCTTAGAATATAAGCTAGTTACAACTCAAAGAGCTATGGAAAGAATAATGATGGGAATAAACACTATGAGACAGAAAAAGAGCAACATGGATACGGGAGCAAACTAAAGTAGAGGATATTCTAACGATAAGGAAGAAAAAGAAATGGGAGTGGGCAGGGCATATAATGAGATGTTAGATAATAGGTGGGCGAAAAGGATAACAGAATGGGTCCCTAGATTGCAAACGAAGCAGGGGAAGGAAGAGAAGACGATGGATTGACGATCTAAGAAAATTTTCGGGTATAGAATGACACAGAAAGACCATAAACAGAAGGGAGTGGAAGGACATTTCTGAGGCCTTTGTCCTGCAGTAGACTAGCAACGGCTGATGATGATGATGATGATGAAATATATATATATATATATATATATATTATATATATATATATAATATATATATATATATATGTGTGTGTATGTATATATATATATATATATATAATATATATATATATATATAGTATGTATATATATATATATATATATATATATATATATATATATATATATATATATATATATATATATATATATATATATATATATATATAACCAAGGGGTAGGCAGGTGACGAACAAGGAATGCATCAAATCAGGTGTCGACTGAAGTAAACAGGCCAATCTACATAGCAAAAAGACTAAAATGTACTAAAATATAATTTTTTTTGTAATTGTATATGTTAGTAAATTTTAGTCTTTTTACAATTTTTTTAATTTTTAGTAAATTTAAGATTGTTTTTATAATTTCATTATTTTAATTAACTGACAGATTCCCAGAAGATGTAATAAATGTTATTACGAAACGTTGGAATAAAGAACTATGTAGATTATTGGCCTGTTTCCTTCAGTCGACACCTGATTTGATATATATATATATATATATATATAATATATATATATATATATATATATATATATATATATATATATATATATCTTAACAACACCTGTGTAATGCATACAGAACTTTGATCACAAATACACGTAAATTGGAAAACGGAGTTATACAACTAGTATATATGTAGAGTGGCAATATCATATTACTAATCTCTTGAAATTTTATAAAAACAAAATCATGAATGACATCTTGTGAGAAGCTTAGGCCAAGAGACAGGTTTTCTCGGCAAGCCTTTTGTATGTGAAAGATGTCCAGTTTTATATCAACCGGTGATGCTAAAATGCTGTTGTAATAAAAGCCATTAAATAAGGAATGAATTTTGTCGTGTGTAACGAGACATTTCTTTATGGAACCCTCCTTGAAAACGCTATTGTAATGGGCATTAGAGTCATGGAACAAAAATGCTCTTAAAATTCAGCGGAATTGTCATCTTTAGTCTCATACTTTTTGCTGGTCACCTGGACCACGGGAGCTATTTTTTTTTCTAACACACTATATTCGTAATCCTACTGCTGTGGCTCCATCGAGCGCCAATGCTCACAGTGCGCACAAAGACTAAGCCGTCTAACCTCTGTTCTCTCAACGTCACAGCTTTCTCTCTCTCTCTCTCTCTCTCTCTAAATCTCTCTCTCGTTCTCCGTATCCTTCTGTTCTCTTCTCTCTCCTACCTTCTGACACCTTAAAGGACGCAAATTTCTTCTTCTGGTTGATATCTTCATTATCTTACAGTCGAGTTGAGCTGGAAAATATAGCTTACATTATATAAAGAACCAGTCGGTAGAAAGTTATGGTAAAAAACTAGATGACTTAGGGAGGAAGTTTTATGGTTACCCTCGAAAATGACAGTTCACGGTGTTCTGCTTGGTAATTGCCCGCAGGAGCGTGTTTGCCGGCTAGGAAGTAAGTCAGTACAACCCTCTTTTGTCTGGGGAGCCTTTCCAAAGGTTTGTTTGTTTGTTTGTATGGTGTTTTTGCGTTGCATGGAACCAGTGGTTATTCAGCAACTGGAGCCTTTCCAAAGGTGAATCTCAACTATTACTACTACAAATACCATTTCTCTTACAGAATTTACATGCATTTAGAATAGTGGCTGCCTCTTAGGAATACCTAGAAAAGAAGAATTGAAAGTGAAGAAATTTGAGTATAGATATCGTAATAGAAATAATACTAAAAAAATGATAAAAAAAGACTCATGAAGAAGAAGTATAACTGGTTAGGTGCGGAATAGCAGCAGAGAAAACTACGCCGCATAAACATAAGAAAATTCCCCAAGATCGACAAGATGACGAAGAACATTTGTACTGATTTAAAAAAAACTACTGAACAATACTCAAGAATAAAAAGACAAGCTGACAGAATAAGCAGGATAATCCTTATACAAAATAAAAGCAAATCAAAACATGAGGAGTGGAATACAGAGTCTAGGCCAAAAGCCAACCACTGGGACCTACGAGATCACTCAGCGCTGGAAAGGAAATTGAGAGTAGGTAGGTTTGAAAGGTGTAACAGGAGAAAAGCCTCGCAGCTGCACTACAAAATAACTGTTAGGAGAGGGGGATAGCAAGATGGAAGAAAGATAATATGAAGGGAGGTGCAGTAAAAAGAATGAAAGGGGTTGCAGCTAGGGTCCGAAGGGATGTTGTAAAGCCTAGAGTAATGCCTACAGTGCACCCCGCGAGGTTTACTGACAGTACTGACCCCCTACGGAAATCAAAACATGAGTATTTTCGTCCTACTGAAATAGACAAGACCACAGGACGCCTCTTCTTTGGGTCTTGGAAAAAATGTCTTTCCTCGTGTGTCATAAAGAGGCCAAATTCTCCGCCTACTTCTGTTAATTCACTTATTTACAAGCTCAATAATGTGACCCTATTTTCCTCAAACAAAGTCGTGATTTTCGCCAAATATTCAAGAGAAGACTAATGCTGCTCTCAAACATTATTCATCAGCGCCTTAATTTTTCTGTTTTGTATATGTGATTATTTATGTGTATATTAATCCGCCTGTTGCTTTATTTCAATGTTAATGTTTATTCCCTTTTTTTGTCTCAAACATATTAGTTCACACAAAGGAATCTTGCTCTACAAGTTAATGGCCTTTTAAACTTGTTCTACAAGAATGTTTAAGACTGCTCAATAATAATAATAATAACAGAAGTAAACAATTTTACCTATACTCCACTCCAGGTGACCACTGACTGACAGGGGAAACGCACCTATGGAGAGGAACGCACATCAACATCAAGTTAAAAAAAAGATTCCAAGTCTTTGTTTGCTTCGCTCGTGCAAGCATCATTTGGTGCCATGAGACTCAAGCAGAGGTCCGAATAGATCACCCTCGGGGACACCACTCGTCCAGAAAATGACGCAGCTCGGAAGCTGTGGATCAGTGCTAGAAAGACCTCTGGCATTCAAAGAATGGCAGTTACGTTGTACTGCGCAAGCGTCAAGAGCTTGAGGTGGGCGTGGCTGCCCAGTATCTTGCTGGAATGGAATGGAATGGAATGAAAAGGAATATAAAATTTAGGCCAAAGGCCAAGAGCTGGGACTTATGAAGTCACTCAGCGTTATAAGGAAAATTGAGAGAGTAAAAGGGTTTAAAAGGTGTAACAGGAGGAAAACCTCACATTTACACTATGAAACAACTGTTAGGAAAGAGTGGGAAGTAAGATGAAGGAAAGAGAATATAAACGACGGTACAGTAAAAGGAATGAAAGGGGCCCGGCGGTACTATCCCACTGTGGAGAGGTTGCTGTTGGAAAAGCGGGCTAAATTTGAGTGGCGAAGTGGGTCCCTTGAAATGGGCAGGTTACGTCATCCAGGAACGACGGAGCAAGACAGTGAATTCTACCATCTGGAAGTGAATGGGATGAAAAGCTGACCTTTCTGTTGGACACGGGTGTCATACCTTCAGATAATATCGCCTTCCATTCTTTATCTTGAATCGCACTCCACGTTTCAGTATTTCCGAATATGGATGGTATTACGGCTGTCTGATATCAATGCAAGGTCATCTGCAAAGCCGTCAATCTTCCAAGTTCCCCGGGGCACGTATTTACTTCACCTTTCCTCTCCCATGTACAAAAATATTAATACAAATAAAACATTTTTCAAGAAATTGAATCTCAAACTTTATTTAAATTAAATAATTAATCAATTGAGTTAAGTAACCCCTTGAATTTGTACGTGCATGGACTTCCATGTTTCCACGGTCCTTGGATACGTCACTAAATGACAGACGTCAGACCTAACAAGGACGCGGAAAAAGCTCTGGTAAGACAGTACTAAAGTACCACTACGACCCTTCACTACCACCACCGTCGCCAGAGACAAGACGGAAGGTTATCGGTTACGAAATATTTTGAGGATTCGATAGTTGGCTGGTCGGGTGATCAATTTCTACTTTCTTCACTTTTTGTTGATGGATCGTTTTCCCGGAGGTACTGATGTGGTAATGCAGCTCAAGAGACTTCCTGTTGAATCACGAGCCTTCGTAAGGTGTACGAAATTGAACATGAGAAAATAAGCTCATCGTGTGGGGGTTCGAGGTGAAGGATCCAAGGGTGTCATGTGTACTTTGTCGGCGATAGTGTATTATACACTTAAAGATAATTGAGGCAAGGCCCTTCATTAATTTTTCAACCTTCAGTGATTTGATTAACGTATCGAGTATAAAATCGTTTGAGATTTAAGTTTCTTGTTTAGCCTCGGTACCTTTTTTTATTAAGTGTGTTTGGGATGGCAACCAGTCGCTCCCTATAACTTAGTTTTTTTTCCTGTAGGTTGGAGTTTCGCTAAAAGGGGTGGAACCTTTGAGTGAAGAGAGGTCAAGAGCTATCGTCTTGGAACTAACGGGACACTTTCATCATGTAGACTGGGGATTTATTACTTAATTTCATGAAGCTATAGCCTTTAATAACTTCAGTCTTTTAATAAAGTTTTAAATTAAAGTATTTATTTTTCATCAATTTTCTCTTGTCCTAATTATTCTTTCCATCCTAAGTTACTCTAGTAACTTTTCGATAAAATTTAGCGAATGGCGCCCAACGTGGGGCCTGCTTCAGCTCTGGCCTCTCTCCACCTCCTGCTTCCCCGGACCCCCCTACGGTTTTCTCACGGTATTTGGTTAAACCCGACAGCTAATTGAATCCATTTTTCTTGTTGATATTAATTTATTGTTGTTCCTAGTTTGTATACTATTCGTGGTAGCTTATTTATATTATAATTTTGGTAAATTTGAAATTTATTGCTTAAAGCCATTTTCAATCATGTCTGCTAGTGAGTTAGAGCAACTTGATTCTACACAAGAATCCTCGCTTCTCGGAGCGCTAGGAGAGTCGGATGATGACTGTCAAGTACTTGTTAGTATCCGGAGTGGCAAGAGACTGTATGTAACGAAGACTTTAAAGAGTATTGAGAAGGGTCCACTGGATATTATTAAATGTGAATTTTATCTTGACAAGTTAGGCGATCTTTTAACAGAGTTAAATTCGCTGGATGAGAAGATAAATAGTTTTATGCTTCATTCTAGACTTTGGAGTTCGGTTCAGTATCACAGAGAGGCGGAAGTTGATGAAAAGTACTCGGACGGTATAAGGTTGGCGATTAAACGGTTGATTAGGGAATTTACTCGCTTGTCAAAGTCTGCTGTAGCAGAGCAGGAACCCCTACTCCTTTCACACCGCAGGAAGTACATCATTCTTATCATAAAATAACTTTGCCTAGCATAGAACTACCTTATTTTGATGGGAACCCCGCAGCTTATCATAAATTTGTTAATTCATTTGATAGTCTTCTTTCCAAATACGGAACCTTTTCCTTCGTTTGAGCAATTTGTTCTTATCTCTCAAAGAACAGTTTTAACGGGGCCCGCAAAGAAACTGGTAGATTCCCTTGCCTTGAAAGATTTGAATTATGAATCTGCTAAGAAACTACTCGATGAAGCTTTTAGTGATAAGCTTAGTCAACAATACTCTGTAATTAAGGGTTTGTGCAATTTGAGTCTTGATCCTAATGCTAAGGATGGCTATCAGTGGAATAAGCGAAGCTCGTGTCTTAGAGGAACAGGTTCGATCGTTAGATATAAAGGGAGATTTGTTTGTTCAATATTTTCTTTGGGAAAGTCTGTGTGACGGATTTAAGTCAGCTTGTCTCTATTACAAACAAGTCGAAACCATCTTTGAAAGAAATTTTGGATAATCTATTTGAAGCAAATAATAGATTTATGGATCTTCAGTCCAACCTGTCTGAGAAAACGAAAGGGAATTTAGTTAAGCAATCGTCAAATGCTGTATCAGTCTCTCTTGTTCCTAAAGATTCTTCAAAGTCGTTGTGCCCTGGTTCGAAATTTAAGGTGACCTGCCCATTGTGTTCCCATGATAATGTAATTACAAATGACCATAAATTGAGTGAGTGTATGAAATACCCCAGTCCTGGTAGTAAATGCGAGAAAACTTAAATCGGTTGGGGCTGCTATAAATGTGGTTTAACTTCACATAATGCTAAAGTTTGTAATTTTAAATTTAATCGGCCGTGTATGAAATGTCATTTATTTCACATGTCTTATTTATGCCTTGGTTTAGCTAATAAGGGTGCTAATAAGGTTAAAGACGAAATGGGCACTAATGCAAATAAAGCTAGTGTTCCTAAACGTACTGATACCAAAGTAGTTAAAACTACTACTACTGAATGCTAACGATGGCTACAGGCTTGGAGGCATTTAATGATTTAATTCTCCCCACTGGGGACCGTATTAAATGTAGAGAATTCGGGTCGTAAAAATTCCATGGAGAGTGTTTAAGGATCTTGGTTCACAAACAACCTTAGTAAAAGGGTCTCCGGAAGACCTTCCCAACTGCTCAGTCGTTGATAAAGTGAATCTTACGATTCAAGGAATTGATTCGGTCAAGAATCATGATACTTACATTGTAGAGTTTTTCCAGTTCATGTTCCTGGGCCAGGGAAAGCAGTTATTAAGGGCAATTTGTGTAGACGAAATTAATTCAAAATTTGTAGCACTTGGATTAAAGAAATTAGCAGACGCCCTGGTTGAGAAGGGTCATACCCTGGCAGATAAGCATATAGATTCTGATACTATAGACGATTTTACAATCTTGCTTGGTAGGCGATCAAAGCCATATTTTCCCACTTGCACAGAAAGACTTCGGTTACAATGGTAAATGTCCCTCTACTTTTTATGAAACTCCGTCGGGTTTAATGCTTTCGGGAAGTGCCTCTTTGTTTTTAGAGAACCTTAATTTGCTATGTATTCCATTTGATGGTAATTCTGACGGCACGTCTCTATGACTAACCGTTAATAGTAACATAAGTACTTTGCTAGAAGAGAAGGAACTTTTTGATGACCAAAAGATTCAGAATGCGACTGACGAAATCCTCGAATCAATATTCACTTCACTTATGAATATTCAAGACGACCCTAGAGAATCTGTTTTGACGACCCTAGAGAATCTGTTTTGACAAGTGAAAATAGTAAATTAATTGATAACATTCTTAGTGATATTCGGAGAGATCCTAAGACAGGTAGGTTAGTTGTGCCCGCTTTATGGAAGAAGGAAATACAACATTTAATGTCGCCCAACTATAATCTTGCAGCTGTCAGTTCTCCCAATTCTTGAAAAAAGAAAGCTTTCGCCTGAGAGGTTAAAGGAATACGATGCAGTTATACAGAACCAATTTGAAGATGGAGTAATTGAACGTATTGCAGATCTTCCCTCATTTCTTAGAGAGAATCCAGATGTATTATTTCTAGCTCATAATGCCGTGTTCCGAAACAACTCTAACACGACGAAGTGTAGGGTTGTCTTTCTATCGAATTTAAGTGAGAGAAAAAATGAGATATCTTTCCCATAATCAGTGTTCCATGGCAGGAGCTAATTTGAATAATAAAATGCAGATTTCAACACTACTACTAAGGTTTGACAAGTATTTGCTGACTTATGATTTGAAAAAAAGCCTTTTACAGCTTTGACTTAGAGAAGAGGACACGAGAAAGTTACTTTTTCTATGGTTTAAGCTTTAAGGGTATTTCTAAAGAACGATTTCTCAATTGTTGGCTATCGTTTCCGACGAGTGCCTTTTGGAATGAGATCTTCTCCATTTTTGTTAATGATAGCTCTCTATTACATATTGATCCATAATGTAACTGATGATGATGATGAAGAGAGACTGAGCATAAAAAGGTGTTTGTATAACCTTTCTTACATGGATAACTTAGCCATAACTTCAAATGCGGATAATGTTTTGTTTAAGGCATTAAATGTTTCTGTATCGACGTTCCGAGAATTTGGATTTGAATTACAAGAGTTTTGTACGAATTCTGTACCCTTAAGAGAACAATTAAATAAGTTTGAACACTGCACAAGTTTGAACACTGCACTGAATCAGAATCAAAGCTTTTTGGTCTAATTTGGAATACAGAGAATGATGCGATTAAAACTCGTGAACTAAAATTAAACCCTAAAGCTAATACAAAAAGGTTAATTTTAAGTACTATTCATTCCAATTATGATCCTTTTGGGTTTTCAATACCAGTTTTAAACCGAAGCAAATTGTTTATGCATTCCTTGCAGAATGACAAGAATATTGGATGGGATACGCCGTTAAGCAGCGAGCATATGAAAGAATGGTCGAAGATTGCCAAACAGGTTAACAAGAGCTCAGAAATTGTAGTACCTAGTTCTGTCGGTAATCGTTGTGACTAGTACCAATTTGTGGTATACGGACGCAAGTAAAAGATTGTTAGGGCTGTGCTATATTTTGGTGCTGTCAATCAGCAGACACCAAGCTGATTTTGACAAAGGAACTTCTGTGCTTTGTAAGAAATTAAGAACAAAGTCTATCCTGTACTGGAATTGATATCTGTACATTTTGGAGTAAAGACGGCCGTAGATGTAGCTGAACAGCTAATGAATGCTGTTGTTCCTATTCGGATTCGTAATATTTATTGCTTCACAGATTCTATGATTGTTCTAAGTTGGATTAAGTGTAAGGAGTTTGAGTTTGGCAAAATAGATAGGAAGCAAGTGATGGTTAACAATAGGCTAAATGATATTTCGACTCTTTGTTCTAAGCGAACTGTGATTTTCGACCATATAGGTGGTGATGAGAACCCTAGTGACTGTCTTACTCGGTGTGTTTCAGAGAAAATGCTTCGTAGCACGCTCTTTTTAACAGGTCCAAAATTTCTAGATTCTGCATCAGAGTGCAGAGTGATTGTTCCTCATCCCGGTGCAAAGCCGCCTTCCGTGAGTTGCTCTGTTAGGACAAATTTCATTTTGAATTCTGAACCACTTATACCGTTAAACAAGTTTTCGTCCTTTAGTAAGGCGGTCAAGGTTTTGAGTATTGTATTTCTTCCTTTGTTACCAAGTTGAAACAAAAAGGTTAAAACTGACTAAGAATATACCAAGAGAATACCTCGACGAACAGAATGAAACTGCTCGTAGCACCATTCACCTTTTAGTGCATGCACAAAGGCTGCCTTTCCCCAAGTTTATGATACGCTGGCTACAGGTAATTTTTCAGAACCCCTTATATCACAGTTGAATTTATTTCGTGATGAAAGTGGGCTTATTAGGGTACAAAGTAAGTTATGTAAATTAAAAGCTTCTTATGATGAGAGGTGTCCGATACTATTGGGAAAAAAATTGCCCTGTGGCTAGAAGTATAATTTGGGATACTCATGTAAAACTGCGACACGCTGGAATTTACAAAACTTTAGGTTTACTCAGGAAAAGGTTTTGGATTATTAATGGCTTGTGGTTGTAAAGAAGGTTTTAAAAGGCTGTTTGATATGTAAAAGGTTGAATGCAAGAACTGTCAAAATTAATCAAATGCATATAGAGATTTCAGAATAAACCCAGAGCTATTCCGTTTAGGAATATTTGCATAGACCATTGTGGACCTTTCTTGGTTAAGGACAGAAACAAACAAAACTATAGGATATTTGCATCGACCATTGTGGACCTTTCTTGGTAAATAAACAAAACTATAAGGTACATGTGCTGGTCATATCCTGTTTTTGGTCTAGAGCAATTAATCTGGTTGTATGCAGGTTTATTGATAAAAACTCCTTTCTTAGGGCATTACAATTGCATATTTTTGAGTACGGTTTCCCTTCCTAATAGTTAGTGATAATGGAAGCCCAATAGTGGCGGGAGTTAGAGCAAACTATTTCCTATCTAAATGATTTAGAGACCATTGACTTCTTAAGATCGCATAATATTAAGTCTTTAAAATTTCATCCATTCCAGCTAATGCACATAAATTAGGTGGGTTTGTTGAAAACTATGGTTAAGCAAGTGAAAAGGATAGTTACTTCGAGCATTCGAAAATAAACATTTTGGATTACAATGATTTCAATTCTTGATTGCTGAGGCTAACAAAATGCTCGTAAATAAGAGACCAATCGCCTTCAGAAATGCTCTAAATAAATTATATTTTGACCACAGCGTGCCTGTCCCTTTGACTCCAGAGATGATAGTGAAGGGGTATGAAGTACCTTGTGTGAGTATAATTCCTGAGCTTAATATTTCAGATCAGGACGACTCTTGGGGTGTGTCTGATGATATATTTGACAATAATCAAGAGGCAGTTTTATCTCGTTTTGGTAAACTTATGAAAGTGAAAGCTAACTTGGAAAAAATCTATCAGGGTGAATTTACTGCTACGTTGTTCAGTCAAGCAATGGATAGAAAAAATAGGTATGGTAAGAAATCTCATACTGAATTAAGGGTAGGAGATTTAGTGAGTATAAAAACAGATTTTATAAAGCCTTTTGCTTACCCGCTAGGTATCATCGTACAAATTGAAAAGAATGACCTGGATGAAGTAACAAGCGCTAGTGTACGTAAATCCAACGGAGAATGTAAGACGACACGTTGATAATTTGATATTCCTAACAGATACTTCCGTCAACGTTGACAGTAAACTGTTTCTCCTGAATTTGTTCCTGAAACCTGTACAGTTTTTCCTACAAGTCTGAGAGATCAGCTGCTCGTAAGTGTCGAGAACGGAAGGCACTAATTGAGCAACACAAGGTTTAATGTGATTGTAGTGTTGTAAAATTTATTGTATAACTTTTTTTTTTTTTAATTTATTCTAGTTTCACAATTCCAAGAAATTGCTCACCCGGCCCCGCCAGTGTACAAAAATATTAATACAAATAAAACATTTTTCAAGAAATTGAATCTCAAACTTTATTTAAATTAAATAATTAATCAATTGAGTTAAGTAACCCCTTGAATGTACGTGCATGGACTTCCATGTTTCCACGGTCCTTGGATATGTCACTAAATGACAGACGTCAGACCTAACAAGGACGCGGAAAAAGCTCTGGTAAGACAGTACTAAAGGACCACTACGACCCTTCACTACCACCACCGTCGCCAGAGACAAGACGGAAGGTTATCGGTTACGAAATATTTGAGGATTCGATAGTTGGCTGGTCGGATGATCAATTTCTACTTTCTTCACTTTTTGTTGATGGATCGTTTTCCCGGAGGTACTGATGTGGTAATGCAGCTCAAGAGACTTCCTGTTGAATCACGAGCCTTCGTAAGGTGTACGAAATTGAACATGAGAAAATAAGCTCATCGTGTGGGGGTTCGAGGTGAAGGACAATACATGGTGGAGGACGACGGCTGAGTTCAAAGATCTTCGCTGCTGGCTGCCTAACTCGGGTAAGTTCATGTAATGCAGATCCAAGGGTGTTATGTGTACTTTGTCGGCGATAGTGTATTATACACTTAAAGATCATTGAGGCAAGGCCCTTCATTAATTTTTCAACCTTCAGTGATTTGATTAACGTATCGAGTATAAAATCGTTTGAGATTTAAGTTTCTGTTTAGCCTCGGTAACCTTTTTTTATTAAGTGTGTTTGGGATGGCAACCAGTCGCTCCCTATAACTAGTTTTTTTTCCTGTAGGTTGGAGTTTCGCTAAAAGGGGTGGAACCTTTGAGTGAAGAGAGGTCAAGAGCTATCGTCTTGGAACTAACGGGACACTTTCATCATGTAGACTGGGGATTTATTACTTAATTTCATGAAGCTATAGCCTTTAATAACTTCAGTCTTTAATAAATTTTTAAATTAAAGTATTTATTTTTCATCAATTTTCTCTTGTCCTAATTATTCTTTCCATCCTAAGTTACTCTAGTAACTTTTCGATAAAATTTAGCGAATCCCAAGGTCACAGAATGGTCCCCTATTTGAAACAGCGTCGCTCTCCCAGGTGCCCGAACTCTTTCTCTGTTTTCACCTTTGCCACTTTTGCTTGCATTTCTTTTATTCACTTCGTTGTCCTGTCTGTTTCAACTGGCGATTCTTGATAACGGTGACTTATCATGATCTGCTCTCTCTGTACATTTCTTGAGTATTTCCATATTTCTGCAATTATTCATTGCCTCTTCTTTTCCTTCATTTGAGACAGATTGGAGAATGATGTCTACAAATGTTACAAAAAGGTGATTGATTAAACCTCCCGAAAACTGGACGATTTCACCCCCCTTCACAAAGAGATGATTTCATTTTATCTACAAAAAAGGGGGATTGAACACTTACTGCACAGGGGGATTTAACCTTTTCATAAAAAAATGGGATTCGATCCCTTCCATGAACAGTCATTTAAGGACCCTACAAAGGGGATGGTTTGTGTCCAAGTCCCAAACGTCAGTGTCCTCGTCCAAACAACAACAATGGCGAATTGTAAATATCCTATTTTACGCTTGCATAAGTCACATGATTCATGCACAGCTCGTCTCAGTTCACGGGTGGACAGGAGACTGGTCTTCTTTACTTCTTATAGTAGATTCACACCAACCGTGAATTTGATGTCTAGGCCAGTCCCTTACGACGCTCCTGATTGGCTGTGATAAGCCAATCACAGGGCTGGAAACACTCTCTCTCGAGAGTTCACATGGGTAGGATCTATTCCACTTCTCCTGAGGGATACGTCTTTCAAAAGTGTCCCTCAGGAGTTGTGGAACATACATCCTGCCCATGTGAGCTCTCGAGAGAGAAGAGTTTCCAGCCCTGTGATTGGCTTATCAACAGCCAATCAGGAGTGTCATAAGGGACGGGCCTAGTGACTACCGCTCTCTCTCTCGCTTGTCTGTATATCTTTCTAACAAAATACCTCTCACTTCCAACCTTCAAAGAGGAACATACTTTAAATACCCAACTTTAAACAGGAACATACTTTGAATACCTACTTTTAAACTGAATCATACTTTAAATCCCTAACTTTAAAGAGAAACCTACTTTAAATATCCGCCTTTAAACAGAAACATACTGTAAACACCTATTTCTAAACAGAAAATATGCACAACTTTTGTATATAGAGGAATATTTTTATTTTATTTTTTTTATTTTACCTTCACGCGTTCGAAGGAAATACCTTTTCCAATCAGCCCTTCCAAGATATCTGGTAAATTGTAACCCCCACTAAGTACTGCATGACCCAGGCAAATAGGCTTCAGTGACCACCCATTGTGTCATGAGATTACCATCATCATCATTATCATTGCTATTATTATTATTATTATTGTTGTTAGAGACTCCAACAGTCCTCTGACGACTTTTGGTCGAAAATGAAAATTTGGGGAAGATAGTCAAAATCCTGTGTCCATGAAGTGAACGTTTGGTCGAAAATCCTATGTATAAAAAGTAAATTTGCATCCCTAGAACTATAGTAATTTCTAGTAACTTTTGTGCCAGTGAGCGTGAATGTGTGCAGCAGCTCGTACAAGGTAAGCTTCAACTGTCTGATTGTCTGTCTTAAAGGAAATCATCTTGTAATTATAGACAACGTATATGAAAAGGCGACAAATCAATAAATGAGGGAGAATGAATAAAAACCCGATATACCTGATATTCAGGAGGCGTCAGCAGAAAGTAGGATTGAATATGTTCACCGCTTAAATAACTGGAGATCAGAAGACTCCACAACATATCTCCCGTAGAAGAAATGTACATTTATTCAACAACTGTCGGGATCAAAGTTTGATGCCCCTCTAAACTTCAATTTTATTCTTATTTTGTAGCATTGAAGAAAAGTATATCCATATTTTCAGTGCGTCTAATGAAGAGAAGTCACATTTTGAGACCCAGTCACACGAATAAAAACTTAACTTTTTTTTATATTATATAATTTATGACAAAATAAAAAAAAAATATGCAGTTCACTCGATCATCTCTGATGGTCCCTTTCTGTGATCTAAGTAGTTAAATTATAAATACAAGCTGAAATTATCCTTCGGTGCTCTCAGATAATCTTTCAAAGTAGACTCATCCATTTTTTCCAAGCTTGTTCTTCTCTCTAGTAAATATTGACATAATTGTTGATTTTTGTTGTGATTTTCTATTATCTGTAATTTACGAGAACGTGGAACAGAACGCGTAAGTCACAACCTTGTTAAATGTGTAAATATAATTCTGGGAATTAATAATTCCCAGTTGGGTTCAGCAGAGTTACGTAGACATCAAAGGGGGAGGAAACACTTCAATTAGGCTTCCTGATAGTTTATTATGACATTTCTCAAAACGTGACAGTTTACGTAATCGATTTCTAGACAAGATTCTGTTATATATACTAAGTAGAAATGCAAAGGGAATTTAAAATTCATCATTAAGATATTAACGACAAAGGTAAATACTTGCTTCCGAATACCTAGACAATCTTGGGATATATTAAAACAGCTTGTTTTCAGTCAAGCAAATTCCATACCGATTAGGTAACTTGACTTTCTGCAGGTAACGACAAACGGTGTTGTAGTATAATTGGTATGTCCTGAGGTAAAAATATTATAGTTAAGAACGTACAGATATTACAATAACGAATTACAGGTTTTGATCATTTTTCTCTAAGTCTAGAGCAAACATTTTACTTTATTTGCCAAGTATTTTATACACTTATGCCAGTCAGTCAATAGTAGATTCACATCAACCGTGCATTTGATGTCTAGGCCAGTCCCTTACGACGCTCCTGATTGGCTGTTGATAAGCCAATCACAGGGCTGGAAACTCTCAGTCTCTCGAGAGAGTTCACGTAGGCAGGATGTATGTTTCACCTCTCCTAAAAGAAGTATACCTCAGGAGAGGTGGAACATAGATCCTACACATGTGAACTCTTGAGAGAGACAGAGTTTCCAGTCCTGTGATTGGCTTATCAACAGCCAATCAGGAGCGTCGTAAGGGACTGGCCTAGACATCAAATGGACGGTTGATGTGAATCTACTATAGGATATATGAGGATGGTTGGTTATAAGTCCAAGAAGCCAAAAGGTATCGGTGTTAGCGACAGTGTACCTTATTATAGGCCTAAGAGCAACAGAATAATCGTTCCACTAAGTTCAAGGCCCAGGTCTCTCTCTAACTCGAGAGCTAGCGTCGTAACACTCAACAAGCCACCCCTTCCCACATTCACTGCTAAAATCAGTAATCATCTGGTTACACAGATTGTTTCTTCCCCATTTTACTTTGTTTTCCAAACTCTTATAATTAATCAAGAGGGAGGTCTGTCTTCTCCTGGGTATTAAGTCTCGACAATGTTGACTTCCCCCTTCCTTTGTCTTTTTTTTCAGGTCTGGCGTTAGTAAGAGCATCTGGTTGCTTACCCCATGAGCCACTTTATAAAGGTACTAGATTTAACAAAAAGAAATAAAAATGGAGATGACAAGGTTACAGAACTCCAGGGTAAAAGTTAGAATGTAGAGATTTCCTAAGCAAAGCAGAAAGTGGACATAGAGCATGTAACAGAACAGAGTGATCTGAGGTTTGCTTGTGTGGTTATTTCCACAGAAGAAATATTGGATATTGGATGGGGCCTGCAGTGCTACAAGTCCATCTGAGGACAGGAGGAACTTGCTCCTTGAGCACAATGGAACACTGGCTAGAATAGTACATGTAAAGTGACTAAAGTACCACTGCAAGAAAGCAAGATGACCCAGGCTGAACGTAATGCTGCTTTAACTTTGGGATGTAATGGTTTGATGGATGTTTGCAGAAAGCAGCCTTTGTTTCTGTAGCTTAAGGAATGTATGTGTCGACGATCTGCATCAGCTGGGTGCATTCAGTGGGCAGGAAGGGTAGAGCGAAAAAACAGTCCTCTCCTGACTGGCCATGAAATCTGGACATTTTGTTTTGTAGTCCCCTGCACCCCCTGAGGGAAGAAATTCCCTCTCCTGGCTTAGGGAGTGGGGCCTGATGATGACAATAACAAAAACAATATTGGTCAAATTAATACTGACTGGACAATTACTTTCTCCAGAAAATGTTCAATGAATCTACTTATTTCCAGACATAATAATGATGGAAATGATGATAAAACTCACTCCACGAGATTAAGGATTCCAAGCCTCAGGGCGTCCAATTCGTTTTCGTTACGGTTGGCCAAGTCGCACATGAGTCGCAGCCCACATCCTGTGACATCCTGACTGCGAATGAGATCCAGCAACCTCTCCAGGGCAACAGACTCGTCCTCTTCTCCTGTACCACTTTTTCCTTCTTCTACTTCTTCACCTGGTTCTTGAGCCTGACGACGTCCTCGGTATACCCCATGGTAGTAATGTCTGTTCCTTTCCCCGAACAGATTTGCCACAGCTGCCAATCCGAGGCCTACTGCCCCGCAGCAACTGCTGCGACGGCTCCCGCAGCAGCCACACTACCTGGAGTAGGGGCAAAGCTTGAAATGATCAATTGTCTGTTGCAGTTAAGTGATGGCTAAGTCGGTCCAGGAATGCTGAACACAGACAGTGGCTGCAGAACATAAACAATTCAATCCAATTCGTTCGTGGGTACCTCTGCTTGAAAATTTTTGGTATCATCTCAATATATATTGTCCTATTCATTAACTATCTCACTGTCATGCTCTCAAACCTGTAATGACGAAGAAGAAGCACTCTGAAACGTACCGAATCCAAGTGTTATAGTTGTCATAGTTGAAGTAGGGTGACGCCTCTCTGAAAAATATGAAAGCAAACGATCTCATGTCGGTGTTTGTTTATTAGTTGGAACACTCAGTATTACTTCTTTTCCTACCTGAGCTTTTGATGGAACAGGATCATAAAAAAAAGAAGAAGCGTGTGTCTGTGAGGTTTCAGTAAAATGGACAATTTCGTCTGGACCGTTACCTTGATTTTTCATTAAATTGATCCTAATTAAAATAAAAAGACACTTTCAAATTCACTTCTTAAAAGACAACGATGAAGAAGAAACTCCGTGCAGAAGATTTACACAGAAGATACAAAACTGAGTAAGCAACTTCCATTAAATCTGGTGGTTTCCAGGTGCTAAAAGTTGCAAAAAATAATTTTTTTTTTGTGGGACGCCACTGCAAGGGCACTAACTCCCTCTCTTAGTAGCTTCTAAACAAAAAGAAAACGCATATTTAACTTACCTCAAGAGCAAATATCAGCCAAGGCAGGACTCCAGGACCTGCGTTGAGTGCTCGATGAGCGTTCTATTATATATATGGCATTTGTTTGCTTCAAACGACAGACAAATGACTACCTGTGAGTGCAACGGGTAAGCAAATTGTTTGTGTTCATTTCTTCACTATTTTTTTTATAACTGACGTCACTCAATGCATCCTCAGATAGCATAACGTGTGCTTGGAGGAAACACTCGAATTATTGTTGTTTTTGTTGTTAATACTGGTAGATTGATTTAGTTTTGCGTCATCGAGAGCCTAAATACAAACATGAAAACATGTACATTCATATTATGAAGCCATGATGCAATAAGATTAAGGAGTATCGACCTTTGATTTCTTGATTACGCAGTA
>NC_087219.1:21179458-21200977 GCF_015104395.2 Macrobrachium nipponense
TACTGCGTAATCAAGAAATCAAAGGTCGATACTCCTTAATCTTATTGCATCATGGCTTCATTAATATATGAATGTACATGTTCATGTTTGTATTTAGGCTCTCGATGACGCAAAACTAAATCAATCTACCAGTATTAACAACAAAAACAACAATAATTCGAGTGTTTCCTCCAAGCACACGTTATGCTATCTGAGGATGCATTGAGTGACGTCAGTTATAAAAAAAATAGTGAAGAAATGAACACAAACAATTTGCTTACGTTGCACTCACAGGTAGTCATTTGTCTGTCGTTTTGAAGCAAACAAATGCCATATATATAATAGAACGCTCATCGAGCACTCAACGCAGAAGGTCCTGGAGTCCTGCCTTGGCTGATATTTGCTCTTGAGGTAAGCTAAATATGTGTTTTCTTTTTGTGTTTAGAAGCTACTAAGAGAGGGAGTTAGTGCCCTTGCAGTGGCGTCCCACAAAAAAAAATTATTTTTGCAACTTTTTAGCACCTGGAAACCACCAGATTTAATGGAAGTTGCTTATTCAGTTTTGTATCTTCTGTGTAAATCTTCTGCACGGAGTTTCTTCTTCATCGTTGTTTTTTAAGAAGTGAATTTGAAAGTGTCTTTTTATTTTAATTAGGATCAATTTAATGAAAAATCAAGGTAACGGTCCAGACGAAATTGTCCATTTTACTGAAACCTCACAGACACACGCTTCATTTTTTGTTTTTTTTTTTTTTTTTGTTTGTGTTTTTTTTTTTTTTTTTTTTTTATGATCCTGCTCCATCAAAAGCTCAGGTAGGAAAAGAAGTAATACTGAGTGTTCCAACTAATAAACAAACACCGACATGAGATCGTTTGCTTTCATATTTTTCAGAGAGGCGTCACCCTACTTCAACTATGACAACTATAACACTTGGAATCGGTACGTTTCAGAGTTCTTCTTCTTCGTTATTACAGCTTTCAGAGCATGACAGTGAGATAGTTAATGAATAGGACAATATATATTGAGATGATACCAAAAATTTTCAAGCAGAGGTACCCACGAACGAATTGGATTGAATTGTTTATGTTCTGCAGCCACTGTCTGTGTTCAGCATTCCTGGACCGACTTAGCCATCACTTAACTGCAACAGACAATTGATCATTTCAAGCTTTGCCCCTACTCCAGGTAGTGTGGCTGCTGCGGGAGCCGTCGCAGCAGTTGCTGCGGGGGCAGTAGGCCTCGGATTGGCAGCTGTGGCAAATCTGTTCGGGGAAAGGAACAGACATTACTACCATGGGGTATACCGAGGACGTCGTCAGGCTCAAGAACCAGATGAAGAAGTAGAAGAAGGAAAAAGTGGTACAGGAGAAGAGGACGAGTCTGTTGCCCTGGAGAGGTTGCTGGATCTCATTCGCAGTCAGGATGTCACAGGATGTGGGCTGCGACTCATGTGCGACTTGGCCAACCGTAACGAAAACGAATTGGACGCCCTGAGGCTTGGAATCCTTAATCTCGTGGAGTGAGTTTTATCATCATTTCCATCATTATTATTGTCTTGGAAATAAGTAGATTCATCTGAACATTTTCTGGAGAAAGTAATTGTCCAGTCAGTATTAATTTGACCAATATTGTTTTTGTTATTGTCATCATCAGGCCACTCCCTAAGCCAGGAGAGGGAATTCTTCCCTCAGGGGGTGCAGGGGACTACAAAATGTCCAGATTTCATGGCCAGTCAGGAGAGGACTGTTTTTCGCTCTACCCTTCCTGCCCACTCTCGTAGTAGCCATCTTGCTTGGTGAGACGTACCCGCGTGAAGTCACAATAATCAACAGATATCACAAGTTTAACATACGACTAGAATTTGAGAAATATCTAGAAGTGTTCGTGAACTATCGGTGATAAGATTAGTGTGAAAATAGTAGGATAAAGCGTCTTCTACAGTTAGTTTATCAGTTAAATACTATAAATCAGAACAAAAGATGGCAGAAGTTCCAACTGCGGGAAAAGGTGGCGTAATTTGGCGTGTTTTAGCAGATTCGCAATACGATGAGGTAGCAGGAAGGGAACTGGCATTTCTCATCTATGAAATCAGCAACAGTCCTAACCAAAAAGATACAAAAGCATTCATAGATATATTAGAAGGATATAATCCTTCAAACTGGAACAAATCTAATGAAAACATCTTGAAAATAATTGAAGAAGTTCCAAATAAAATCCAAGTGGTCAAGAGACTCATAAAGAAAAATATACATAAACCAACATCATTCCGACAAAGGAAAATGAATAAGGTGAATCTTGTGAATATACTAATTGATGCATTAGGAAAAAGAATGCCAAAAGCATGCAAACTGTGTAAGGTTTGGTATAGCATAGTCAATCCACAAAACCTAATCAGAAAATGTGCTGCATGCACATTCCGACCCATCCACAGTGTGCCTGAGGTAATACAAGATTTGAGAAAAGATACAAGAATTTTTTTGTTCAACATGTCTATCATGGATAGACAATGTTATTAAATCAAGATTGAATGTACAAATAGTTGAGGATGAAGAAGAAGAGGAAGAGGAAGAAGAAGAAGAAAAAGAAGAAGAGGAAAAACGGAAGAAAAGTAAACAAAAATGAAATGACAGAAAAAAATAAGGAAAAAAACAAAGAACAAGATAAAAGTATGGATGCAGAGATACTCATTGATACTACATATGAGGCAATAAAGCAGTCATACCTACGAAGAAATAAATTACGATATACAACAGAAAAGCAAATCCCGAAGAGGCTCTACCCAGATCTATACAATGACGGGAAAGAGGAAAAAATAGACAAGAAAGACAAAATCTGCAACCTTTTGAAAAGAGGGAATTGCAGATTTGAGAAAGATGTTACTACAAACATCCTAAGATATGTCAAAACTATGAAATATATGGTAAATGTGCAATACTTATTATGGATATTGGGATGATTGCAGAGATCTGCATCCAAAAATATGTAAAACCTAAAAGAAGGAAAAGGATGTAAGTTCGACAAAAATGCAAATATATGCACCCTGTAGCCATGAATCATAATCAAATAAATAACCAACCAAGTAATAAAATCCAAAATAAGAAAGTAACAAATAAAGAGAGAAATCAAGAATATCAGGTAAAAGAGAAAAGCAAACACAATGAGATATGCAGAGGTGTCAGCAAAAAATTTCAAAGCATCAGCTCCGAAATTCTACTCAAGAGATAATAACTGTATTTATTATGCAAGAGGATATTGCAGAAACGGAGAAAATTGCAGATTCAGACACAAAATTAATAATTATGATGAAGGAAGATCAAATATTATGGAAAAGTTGGATTTTTTAATGTCAGAATTTCTGGAAATGAAAAAAAAGAACAACATACCAGAACAGGAAAGAGACATGGGAAAATCCTTATTACTATCAGTATTTAAATGAAGGAGAAAACACGCAAACCATCATAGTGATGAATGCGCAGGGTTTAGTTACGAGTAACTCAAAAAGAAAAATAGAGTTACTTAGAAGAATAACCCCCAAAATGAAAAAAAATAAAAGCTTTTATAATGAATATAAAGTGAAAACCTGTATTCCCAAAGAGACTGGGAATGATGATCAAATAAAGGGTTCCAAACTTATAGATCAGATATAGAAAAATAGGAATCAAGGGGGAACCGCAATATATGGGAAAGACAAAAAAACAAGGAAAAATATATGAGAAATATAGTAACTCAGAATGTGAACTAATAGCGGTAGAATTTTGAATCTGAAAAATTGATGAACATAGTAATATATAGACCTCCTAATACTAAAGAGTTTGACTTAATAATTGAAAAAATTGGATGATATATGTAGAAATCACAAGGACTGGACTATTCTCCTATCTGGTGACTTCAACTTTCCTTTCGTAGAATGGAAAGAACGAATAGGAGATTGTGGTTGTACTTATACATATAAAAAAGAGAGTAATAGTAGTGCAGAAGATAAGAGGCAATTTGAAAAGCTATTAGATATGCTACTAGAATACAACATTCAACAAATAAATCACCTGCCAACAAGAAAGGAAATACTTTATAGACCTAGTATTTGTGAACGAGATGAATTATGTTAAAGAAATAATAGTTTATAATGCGAGTATTTCAGACCATAATGTCATAGAATTAACAGTTCATTCCAAAGCAAGTGAAAATAGAGATAAGCAAGAAATGAAAAAGTGGGAAGGATATGGAAAATATACAATCTTCTACAGTAAAAATATAAAATTGGTTTCCCCCAGAAATTAATGAAGAATTAAACAAAGATTGGGATAACATTTTCGTAAGTGATGACATAAGGGTAAATACGGAGATATTATATAAAATATTGGAGATAATAGTGGAAAAATATATACCGAAGAAGAAAAGTACATCATTCATGCATACCAAGAGACAGAAGGATCTTGTTCCAGAAAATCAGAAAGTGGAAAAAAGGTCTTGCAAAAGAAAAAAATGCATGGAAAGTTATAGAACTAAAAAGTAAGATAGAAAATGCAGAACAAAAGATTATACAATCAAAAGAAAATGAAAAACGGGACTTGGAAGAAAAAAACCCTATTAAATATCAAGCCCCAAATATATACTCATATGCGAAGAAGATGAATAAAAGAAGAATAGAAATAGGCCCTCTGAGAATTGAAGGGAGATTAACGAATGAAAAAAAGGAAATTTGCAACATACTGGCAGAACGATATAAGAGAGAATTCACCCTAGAATAGATAATGAAGATAATGATATAGAAGTAAGGGATGAAAATAGTGAATATTTAGCTGACATAGATATTAATGAAGCTGATATTGTGCAGGCTATTATGAAATTAAAAATGGAGCTGCTGCAGGGCCTGATGGAATTCCTGCTATTTTGTTAAAGAAAGTAGTTCATTCTATCGCAAAGCCACTTGCAATATTATTAAGACAAAGTGTAGATACAGGCAAGATATATGATGAGCACAAATTAGCATATTACCCCTACTTTCAAAAGTGGATCAAGACTAGAGGCAAGTAATTATAGGCCTGTGAGTCTAACATCACATATTATGAAAGTGTATGAAAGGGTAATGAAGAAAAATATTATGAAACATTTAATAAAAAAATAATTTGTTTAATAAAGGACAACATGGTTTCGTACCCGGAACGGAAAAAGTACACAAACCCAACTGTTAGTCCACCGTGAAAACATATTCAAAAATATGAAAAGCGGAAATGAAACAGATGTGGTTTATTTAGACTTTGCAAAAGCTTTTGATAAAGTAGACCATAATATATTGGCGAAGAAAATTAGAAAACACAATATCGTGGATAAAGTAGGAAGATGGTTAAAAGAATTTTTACACAACAGAAAACAGATAGTTATTGCAAACGACGAGAAATCGGATGAAGCCAAGGTAATATCCGGTGTGCCGCAAGGTACGGTGTTAGCTGCAATACTGTTTGTTATTATGATTGAAGACATAGACAATAATGTTAAGGATTCGGTAGTGAGTAGTTTCGCAGATGACAGAATAAGTAGAGAAATTACTTGTGATGAAGATAGGAACGCTCTACAAAGAGACCTTAACAAAGTATATGATTGGGCAGAGGTAAATAGGATGGTATTTAACTCTGATAAATTTGAATCAATAAATTATGGAGACAGAGAAAGAAAGCTATATGCATATAAGGGACCTAATAATGAGACCATCACAAATAAGGAAGCAGTTAAAGACCTTGGTGTGATGATGAATAGGAAACATGTTATGCAATGATCAAATAGCAACTCTGTTGGCAAAATGTAAAGCAAAAATGGGAATGTTGTTACGGCACTTCAAAACAAGAAAAGCTGAACACATGATTATGCTTTATAAAACATATGTTCGTAGTCCACTTGAATATTGCAATATGATATGGTACCCACACTATCAAAAGGATATTGCACAAATAGAGAGTGTACAAAGGTCCTTTACAGCTAGAATAGAAGAAGTTAAGGACCTAGACTACTGTGAAAGACTACAATTCTTAAAATTATATAGTCTAGAAAGGAGAAGAGAACGCTACATGATAATTCAGGCATGGAAACAGATAGAAGGAATAGCAGAAAATATCATGGAACTAAAAATATCAGAAAGAGCAAGCAGAGGTAGATTAATAGTGCCCAAAACTATACCAGGAAAAATAAGGAAAGCACACAGGACATTAATCCACTACGCACCAGCATCGATAATGCAGCGTCTATTCAATGCGTTGCCAGCTCATCTGAGGAATATATCAGGAGTGAGCGTAGATGTGTTTAAGAATAAGCTCGACAAATATCTAAACTGCATCCCAGACCATCCAAGATTGGAAGATGCAAAATATACCGGAAGATGTACTAGCAACTCTCTGGTAGACATTAGAGGTGCCTCACACTGAGGGACCTGGGGCAACCCGAACAAGATGTAAGGTCTGTAAGGTCTGTAAGGCACCCAGCTGATGCAGATCGTCGACACATACATTCCTTAAGCTACAGAAACAAAGGCTGCTTTCTGCAACATCCATCAAACCATTACATCCCAAAGTTAAAGCAGCATTACGTTCATGCCTGGGTCATCTTGCTTTCTTGCAGGGTGGTTACTTTAGTCACTTTACATGTACTATTCTAGCCAGTGTTCCATTGTGCTCAAGGAGCAAGTTCCTCCTGTCCTCAGATGGACTTGTAGCACTGCAGGCCCCATCCAATATCCAATATTTCTTCTGTGGAAATAACCACACAAGCAAACCTCAGATCACTCTGTTCTGTTACATGCTCTATGTCCACTTTCTGCTTTGCTTAGGAAATCTCTACATTCTAACTTTTACCCTGGAGTTCTGTAACCTTGTCATCTCCATTTTTATTTCTTTTTGTTAAATCTAGTACCTTTATAAAGTGGCTCATGGGGTAAGCAACCAGATGCTCTTACTAACGCCAGACCTGAAAAAAAAGACAAAGGAAGGGGGAAGTCAACATTGTGAGACTTAATACCCAGGGAGAAGACAGACCTCCCTCTTGATTAATTATAAGAGTTTGGGAAAACAAAGTAAAATGGGGAAGAAACAATCTGTGTAACCAGATGATTACTGATTTTAGCAGTGAATGTGGGAAGGGTGGCTTGTTGAGTGTTACGACGCTAGCTCTCGAGTTAGAGAGAGACTGGCCTTGAACTTAGTGGAACGATTATTCTGTTGCTCTTAGGCCTATAATAAGGTACACTGTCGCTAACACCGATACCTTTTGGCTTCTTGGACTTATAACCAACCATCCTCATATATCCTATAGTAGATTCACATCAACCGTCCATTTGATGTCTAGGCCAGTCCCTTACGACGCTCCTGATTGGCTGTTGATAAGCCAATCACAGGACTGGAAACTCTCAGTCTCTCTCGAGAGTTCACATGTGTAGGATCTATGTTCCACCTCTCCTGAGGTATACTTCTTTTAGGAGAGGTGAAACATACATCCTGCCTACGTGAACTCTCTAGAGAGACTGAGAGTTTCCAGCACTGTGATTGGCTTATCAACAGCCAATCAGGAGCGTCGTAAGGGACTGGCCTAGACATCAAATGCACGGTTGATGTGAATCTACTATTGACTGACTGGCATAAGTGTATAAAATACTTGGCAAATAAAGTAAAATGTTTGCTCTAGACTTAGAGAAAAATGATCAAAACCTGTAATTCGTTATTGTAATATCTGTACGTTCTTAACTATAATATTTTTACCTCAGGACATACCAATTATACTACAACACCGTTTGTCGTTACCTGCAGAAAGTCAAGTTACCTAATCGGTATGGAATTTGCTTGACTGAAAACAAGCTGTTTTAATATATCCCAAGATTGTCTAGGTATTCGGAAAGCAAGTATTTACCTTTGTCGTTAATGATCTTAATGATGAATTTTAAATTCCCTTTGCATTTCTACTTAGTATTATATAACAGAATCTTGTCTAGAAATCGATTACGTAAACTGTCAACGTTTTTGAGAAACAATGTCATAATAAACTATCAGGAAGCCTAATTGAAGTGTTTCCTCCCCCTTTTGATGTCTACGTAACTCTGCTGAACCCAACTGGGAATTATTAATTCCCAGAATTATATTTACACATTTAACAAGGTTGTGACTTACGCGTTCTGTTCCACGTTCTCGTAAATTACAGATAATAATAGAAAATCACAACAAAAATCAACAATTATGTCAATATTTACTAGAGAGAAGAACAAGCTTGGAAAAAATGGATGAGTCTACTTTGAAAGATTATCTGAGAGCACCGAAGGATAATTTCAGCTTGTATTTATAATTTAACTACTTAGATCACAGAAAGGGACCATCAGAGATGATCGAGTGAACTGCATATTTTTTTTTTTTTTTCATAAATTAAAAAAAAAAAAAGTTACAAGTTTTTATTCGTGTGACTGGGTCTCAAAATGTGACTTCTCTTCATTAGACGCACTGGAAATATGGATATACTTTTCTTCAATGCTACAAAATAAGAATAAAATTGAAGTTTAGAGGGGCATCAAACTTTGATCCCGACAGTTGTTGAATAAATGTACATTTCTTCTACGGGAGATATGTTGTGGAGTCTTCTGATCTCCAGTTATTTAAGCGGTGAACATATTCAATCCTACTTTCTGCTGATGTCTGCTGAATATCAGGTATATCGGGTTTTTATTCATTTTCCCTCATATTTATTGATTTATCGCCTTTTCATATAAGTTGTCTATAATTACAAGATGATTTCCTTTAAGACAGACAATCAGACAGTTGAAGCTTACCTTGTACGAGCTGCTGCACACAGTCATGCTCACTGGCACAAAAGAGTTACTAGAAATTACTATAGTTCTAGGGATGCAAATTTACTTTTTATACCTAAGATTTTCGACCAAACGTTAACTTAATGGACACAGGATTTTGACTATCTTCCCCAAATTTTCGACCAAAAGTCGTCAGAGGACTGTTTGGAGTTTCTAACAATAATAATGATAATAATAATAGCAATGATGATAATAACAATAATAATAATTCAGTTTTGGATGATGTTGGTAATCTCATGACATAATTGGTTGTCACTGAAGCCTATTTGCCTGGGTCATGCAGTGCTTAGTGGGGGTTACAATTTACCAGATGTCTTGGAAGGGCTGATTGGAAAAGGTATTTCCTTCGAACGCGTGAAGGTAAAATATAAAAAATTAAAGAAAAACTATTGCTCTATATACAAAAATTGTGCATATTTTCTGTTTAGTAATAGGTGTTTACAGTATGTTTCTGTTTAAAGGCGGATATTTAAAGTATTTTTCTCTTTAAAGTTAGGGATTTAAAGTATGATTCAGTTTAAAAGTAGGTATTCAAAGTATGTTCCTGTTTAAAGTTGGGTATTTAAAGTATGTTCCTCTTTGAAGGTTGGAAGTGAGAGGTATTTTGTTAGAAAGATATACAGACAAGCGAGAGAGAGAGAGCGGTAGTCACTAGGCCCGTCCCTTATGACACTCCTGATTGGCTGTTGATAAGCCAATCACAGGGCTGGAAACTCTGTCTCTCTCGAGAGCTCACATGGGCAGGATGTATGTTCCACAACTCCTGAGGGACACTTTTGAAAGACGTATCCCTCAGGAGAAGTGGAATAGATCCTACCCATGTGAACTCTCGAGAGAGACTGAGTGTTTCCAGCCCTGTGATTGGCTTCTCAACAGCCAATCAGGAGCGTCGTAAGGGACTGGCCTAGACATCAAATTCACGGTTGGTGTGAATCTACTATAAGAAGTAAAGAAGACCAGTCTCCTGTCCACCCGTGAACTGAGACGAGCTGTGCATGAATCATGTGACTTATGCAAGCGTAAAATAGGATATTTACAATTCGCCATTGTTGTTGTTTGGACGAGGAAACTGACGTTTTGGACTTGGACACAAACCATCCCATTTTTTTATAATAAGGTTAAATCCCCCTGTGCAGTAAGTGTTCAATCCCCCTTTTTTGTAGATAAAATGAAATCATCTCTTTGTGAAGGGGGTGGTGAAATCGTCCAGTTTTCGGGAGGTTTAATCAATCACCTTTTTGTAACATTTGTAGACATCATTCTCCGATCTGTCTCTAAGGAAGGAAAAGAAGAGGCAACGAATAATTGCAGAAATATGGGAATCCTCAAGAAATGTACATAGAGAGCAGATCATGATAAGTCACAGTTATCAAGAATCGCCAGTTGAAACAGACAGGACAACGAAGTGAATAAAAGAAATACAAGCAAAAGTGGCAAAGGTGAAAACAGAGAAAAAGTTCGGGCACCTGGGAGAGCGACGCTGTTCAAATAGGGGACCATTCTGTGACCTTGGGAGAGGAAAGATTGACGGCTGACCTTGCATTGATATCAGACAGCCGTAATACCATCCATATTCGGAAATACTGAAACGTGGAGTGCAATTCAAGATAAAGAATGGCAGGCGATATTATCTGAAGGTATGACACCCGTGTCCAACAGAAAGGTCAGCTTTTCATCCCATTCACTTCCAGATGGTAGAATTCACTGTCTTGCTCCGTCGTTCCTGGATGACGTAACCTGCCCATTTCAAGGGACCCACTTCGCCACTCACAGGGAGTCATTTAGGCCGCTTTTCCAACAGCAACCTCTCCACAGTGGGATAGTACCGTCGGGCCCCTTTCATTCCTTTTACTGTACCGTCTTTTATATTCTCTTTCCTTCATCTTACTTCCCACTCTTTCCTAACAGTTGTTTCATAGTGTAACTGGGAGGTTTTCCTCCTGTTACACCTTTTAAATCCTTTTACTCTCTCAATTTTCCTTATAACGCCTTTGGCCTAAATTTTATATTCCTTTTCATTCCATTCCATTCCAGCAAGATACTGGGCAGCCACGCCCACCTCAAGCTCTTGACGCTTGCGCAGTACAACGTAACTGCCATTCTTTGAATGCCAGAGGTCTTTCTAGCACTGATCCACAGCTTCCGAGCTGCGTCATTTTCTGGACGAGTGGCGTCCCCGAGGGTGATCTATTCGGACCTCTGCTTGAGTCTCATGGCACCAAATGATGCTTGCACGAGCGAAGCAAACAAAGAATTGGAATGTTTTTTTAACTTGATATTGATGTGCGTTCCTCTCCATAGGTGCGTTTCCCCTGTCAGTCAGTGGTCACCTGGAGTGGAGTAAATAGGTAAAATTGTTTACTTCTGTTATGATTATTATTATTGAGAAGTCTTAAACATTCTTGTAGAACAAGTTTAAAAGGCCATTAACTTGTAGAGCAAGATTCCTTTGTGTGAACTAATATGTTTGAGACAAAAAAAGGGAATAAACATTAACATTGAAATAAAGCAACAGGCGGATTAATATACACATAAATAATCACATATACAAAACAGAAAAATTAAGGCGCTGATGAATAATGTTTGAGAGCAGCATTAGTCTTCTCTTGAAAATTTGGCGAAAATCACGACTTTGTTTGAGGAAAATAGGGTCACATTATTGAGCTTGTAAATAAGTGAATTCACAGAAGTAGGCGGAGAATTTGGCCTCTTTATGACACACGAGGAAAGACATTTTTTCCAAGACCCAAGAAGAGGCGTCCTGTGGTCTTGTCTATTTCAGTAGGACGAATACTTATGTTTTAATTTCCGTAGGGGGTCAGTACTGTCAGTAAACCTCGCGGGGTGCACTGTAGGCATTACTCTAGGCTTTACAACATCCCTTCGGACCCTAGCTGCAACCCCTTTCATTCCTTTTACTGCACCTCCCTTCATATTATCTTTCTTCCATCTTGCTATCCACCCTCTCCTAACAGTTATTTTGTAGTGCAGCTGCGAGGCTTTTCTCCTGTTACACCTTTCAAACCTACCTACTCTCAATTTCCTTTCCAGCGCTGAGGTGATTTTCTTCCGTAGGTCCCAGTGGTTGGCCTTTGGCCTAGACTCTGTATTCCACTCATGTTTTGATTTGCTTTTATTTTGAATAGGGATTATCCTGCTTATTCTGTCAACTTGTCTTTTCATTCTTGAGTATTGTTCAGTGGTTTTTTTAAATCAGTACAAATATTCTTCGTCATCTTGTCGATCTTGGGGAATTTTCTCATGTTTATGCGGCGTAGTTTTCTCTGCTGCTATTCCGCACCTAACCAGTTATACTTCTTCTTCATGGGTCTTTTTTTATCATTTTTTTAGTATTATTTCTATTACGATATCTATACTCAAATTTCTTCACTTTTAATTCTTCTTTTCTAGGTATTCCTAAGAGGCAGCCAGTATTCTAAATGCATGTAAATTCTGTAAGAGAAATGGTATTTGTAGTAGTAATAGTTGAGATTCACCTTTGGAAAGGCTCCAGTTGCTGAATAACCACTGGTTCCATGCAACGCAAAACACCATACAAACAAACAAACAAACCTTTGGAAAGGCTCCCCAGACAAAAGAGGGTTGTACTGACTTACTTCCTACCGGCAAACCCCGCCCTCCCTGCGGGCAATTTTTTACCCAAGCAGAACACCGTGAACTGTCATTTTCGAGGGTAACCATCAAAACTTTCCTCCCTAAGATTCAATCTAGTTTTTTACCATAACTTTCTACCGGACTGGTTCTTTATATAATTTAAGCTATATTTTCCAGCTCAACTCGACTGCAAGATAATGAAGATATCAACCAGAAGAAGAAATTTGCTTCCTTTAAGGTGATTTCAGAAGGTATGAGAGAGAGAGAGAGAGAGAGAGAGAGAGAGAGAGAGAGAGAGAGAGAGAGAGAAAGCTGTGACGTTGAGAGAACAGAGGTTAGACGGTTTAGTCTTTGTGCGCACTTTGAGCATTGGCGCTCGATGGAGCCACAGCAGTAGGATTACGAATATAAGTGTTAGAAAGAAAATAGCTCCCGTGGTCCAGGTGACCAGCAAAAAGTATGAGACTAAGATGACAATTCCGCTGATTTTTAAGAGCATTTTAGTTCCATGACTCTAATGCCCATTACAATAGCGTTTTCAAGGAGGGTTCCATAAAGAAATGTCTCGTTACACACGACAAAATTAATTCCTTACTTAATGGCTTTTATTACAACAGCATTTTAGCATCGCCAGTTGATATAAAACTGGACATCTTTCATTTACAAAAGGCTTGCCGAGAAAACCTGTCTCTTGGCCTAAGCTTCTCACAAGATGTCATTCATGATTTTGTTTTTATAAAATTCCAAGAGATTAGTAATATGATATTGCCATTCTACTTATATATACTAGTTGCATAACTCCGTTTTCCAATTTACGTGTATTAGTGTTCAAAGTTCTGTATGCATTACACAGGGTTTGTTGTTAAGATATATATATAATATATATATATATATATATATATATATATATATATATATATATCAAATCAGGTGTTGACTGAAGGAAACAGGCCAATGTATGAACATAGTTCTTTATTCCAACGTTTCGTAATAAAACATTTATTACATCTGCTGGGAATCTTTTAGTTAATTAAAATAATAAAATTCTAAAACAATATCTTAAATTTACTGAAAATTTAAAAATCGTAAAAAGACTAAAAATTTACTAACATATACAATTACAAAAAAAATTATATTTTAGTACATTTTAGTCTTTTTACTATGTAGATTGGCCTGTTTACTTCAGTCGACCCACCTGATTTGATGCATTCCTTGTTCGTCACCTGCCTACCCCTTGGTTTTATATATATATATATATATATATATATATATATATAATATATATATATATATATATATATATATAATATATATATATCATCATCAGCCATTTTTAGTCCATTGCAGGACAAAGGCCTCAGAAATGTCCTTACACTCCCTTCTGTTTATGGTCTTTCTGTGTCATTCTATACCCGAAAATTTTCTTAGATCGTCAATCCATCGTCTTCTCTTCCTTCCCCTGCTTCGTTTGCAATCTAGGAACCCATTCTGTTATTCTTTTTGCCCACCTATTATCTAACATTCTCATTATATGCCCTGCCCTCTCCCATTTCTTTTTCTTCCTTACCGTTAGAATATCCTCTACTTTAGTTTGCTCCCGTATCCATGTTGCTCTTTTTCTGTCTCTTAGTGTTATTCCCATCATTATACTTTCCATAGCTCTTTGAGTTGTAACTAGCTTATATTCTAAGGCTTTAGTAAGGCTCCATGTTTCTGATGCATAAGTTAATACTGGTAGGACCATCTGATTGAATACTTTTCCTTTATATATACATGCATGTAGATATATATATAATATATTTATAAATATTTTATATATGTATAAATATATTTTATATATATATATATATATATATATATATATATATATATATATATATATATACTACATGCATGTATATATAAAGGAAAAGTATTCAATCAGATGGCGTCTACCCAGTATTAACTTATGCATCAGAAACATGGAGCCTTACTAAAGCCTTAGAATATAAGCTAGTTACAACTCAAAGAGCTATGGAAAGAAAATAATGATGGGGAATAACACTAAGAGACAGAAAAAGAGCAACATGGATACGAGAACAAACTAAAGTAGAGGATATTCTAACGGTAAGGAAGAAAAAGAAATGGAGTGGGCAGGGCATATAATGAGAATGTTAGATAATAGATGGGCGAAAAGAATATATATATATATATATATATATATATATATATATATATATATATATATATATACTACATGTATGTATATATAAAAGAAAAGTAATATAATATAATAAAGTCATTGTGCATAAGTGACACACACACACACACACAGATATATATAAATATATATATATATATGTTTATATATATATATATATATACCTATTATATATATATAATATATATATATATATGTGTGTGTGTGTGTGTGTGTGTGTGTTTGTCGCTTATGCACAATGACTTTATTATATTTATATCAAATTCACTATACCCTGGGAAACGCCTAAACCCAAGGGGAATTATGACTGACGATGGCTTCTACACTGGGGAGGATTCGAACCATGTTCAGTTTAGAAACAACGAGGAACAGTGACTTTGACCACTCAGCTACCAAAAGAATCTGTCTTTGATATTTACACACACATACACACACACACACACACACACATATATATATATATATATATATATATATATATATATATATATATATATATATATATATATATATATATATATATAAGTCATTTCACATTTCCGTGATTCATATACATATATTGAGCTACAATGTCCTTTAATATCTAATTCGCTCTACCTCAGAATTAATATTTTTATTTTCATATATGCTTAAACCGAGGGGGAATTTTTTCTCGATAATAGACTTGCCTGGACCAGGGCGCGAACCTATGGATCCTTTCAAACCCAGGAACGTCAGTGAAGCTTTACCTACTACACCACCGCGAGAGGCTAAAAGTTCATGTCGCCTCTCACCCTTAAATACCTTTTGCGCGCAGGTAATTAGTTGGTTTGGAGACAACATCAACCCACCTCGACTCTGGTAGCGTTTGTAGTGCTTTTGACAGCACGTAGCCAATCTATCAGTCATTTCACATTTCCGTGATTCATATACGTATATCGAGCTACAATGTCCTTTAATATCTAATTCGCTCTACCTCGGAATTAATATATTTTCATATATCCTTAACCAAGGGAGGAATTTTTTCTCGATAATAGACTTGCCTGGACCAGGGCGCGAACCTATGGGTCCTTTCAAATCCAGGAACGTCAGTGAAGCTTTACCTACTACACCACCGCGAGAGGCTAAAAGTTCATGTCGCCTCTCACCCTTAAATACCTTTCGCGCGCAGGTAATTAGTTGGTTTGGAGACAACATCAACCCACCTCGACTCCGGTAGCGTTTGTAGTGCTTTTGACAGCATGTAGCCAATCTATAAGTCATTTCACATTTCCGTGATTCATATATGTATATCGAGCTACAATGTCCTATAATATCTAATTCGCTCTACCTCGGAAAGCACTACAAACGCTACCGGAGTCGAGGTGGGTTAATGTTGTCTCCAAACCAACTAATTACCTGCGCGCGAAAGGTATTTAAGGGTGAGAGGCGACATGAACTTTTAGCCTCTCGCGGTGGTGTAGTAGGTAAAGCTTCACTGACGTTCCTGGATTTGAAAGGACCCATAGGTTCGCGCCCTGGTCCAGGCAAGTCTATTATCAAGAAAAAATTCCCCCTCTGTTAAGCATATATGAAAATATATTAATTCCGAGGTAGAGCGAATTAGATATTAAAGGACATTGTAGCTTGATATATATATATATCTATATATATATATATATACTATATATATATATATATATATATATATATGTGTGTGTGTGTGTGTGTGTGTGTGTAAGTAGAGGAAAAGAACCCATATAAACTCCACTTTTCTAATCACCCGCCCCCAAAAGGGGCGTGGCCATCCCCCCTCCCTCCCCCCTCCTGATAAGCTTATAATACGTACATGTAGGCCTAAAAAGGGGCGGGGCAACCCCCCAAACTCTTAAAAGGGGGCGTGGCCACCCCTGACCCCAAATCAACTCCACTATTCTGTGGGGCGTGGCCACCCCTAACCACAAATCGACTCCACTGTTCTGGGGGGCGTGGCCACCCCTGACCCAAAATCGACTCCACTATTCAGGGGGGCGTGGCCACCCCTGACCCCAAATCGACTCCACTTGTCTTATAAGCTCATTTACGTAAATGAGGTGCAAAAGGGGGTGTTGCCACCCTTGACCCCAAATCGACTCCACATTATTGATGAGCTCATGCACATCCATGAGGTCCAAAAGGGGTGGGGGCGTGCCACCTGTGACGTCACGAAACTCTATGGGAATAAAACCATCATTTCAACCCACCCACCTCACCCCCAGCCCCAAAATGACTCCGCTTTTCTGCCTCCCGTGACATCACGAAACTCTGCGGAAATAAAACCATAATTTCAACCCCAGACCCCAAATCGACTCCACTGTTATGCCCCCGTGACGTCACGAAACTCTACGGGAATAAAACCATCATTTCAACCCCAGACCCCAAATCGACTCCACTCTTATGACCCCCGTGACGTCACGAAACTCTACGGGAATAAAACCACCCCACCCCGACCCCAAATAGACTCAGTTCACGTCTTGATGTGACAATCCTTCAAGAACTAATGAGCTACCAAAATCCAACAATAATACCTGTTAAATTGGGATTGCTTTTTTGCGACTCATGTCCCCTTTAATTGTTTTCAACGTAACCGGGACGTTTACCTCCTCCTCCTCCTCCTATAAAAACTCTAAATTTATATATGTGCATCCCGAATATAGCCTCTATCGACTTCTCTCTCTCTCTCTCTCTCTCTCTCTCTCTCTTCTCTCTCTCTCTCTCAGCTGGTACATATTGTTTTATATATGCACAGCTGCGTAGATATTCGGAGTATCATGATAAAAGGATATTTGGCAGCTGACTTCAACCTCACGTGAGACATATATTTATCATAGAATTTGATATCTCCCCCAATAACCGACAGGGGACGACGTTATCCAATGATGAATCATGTACGCACACACACGATGAAACGGGGTCTTATCACCATTTTTCCCATGTCGAAGGTTTGCCAAGCTGACTTCAACCTCATGTGAGACATATATTTATCATAGAATTTGAGTCTTAATCTCCATTTTTCCCATGCCGAAGTATACTCAAGGACACAGGCACATATTTCAATTTTGTTTATTTATCATACTATAATGGGCGTATTCTCTGTCTGTGTGTCTGTCTGTCATTCAATCACGGCCAAACGGCTGGTCAGATGGGCATGAAACTTGGCAGGGTTATGGTGGGGACCCCTAAGATGGTTTGTAATTGGGTTTCATCCAACCTACCCCCCTCCTTTGTAAGGGGTGGGGGTGAGAAGGGATTCCCTGAAATGGAGCTGTTTCTGGCTGTGAAACGAGGCTGGTTATTCCTGTAGACTTAGTTACTTAGTAAATGCGGTTTTCAATGGAAACTCTGAGCGCAAGATTTTCGCCCTGAGTGCAAGCGGTGGAACTGGGAAGACATACCTGATAAATGCCATAACAGATTTCCTTCGCTTGGAGAAGAAAGTCGTACTCGCCACTGCTCTTTCTGGCATTGCAGCTACCTTACTCCACAATGGTCGAACGCTTCACTCTCGCTTCAATATTCCCATCAACATCACTCCTGAATCCACTTGCCAGGTGTGTGACCAACATGCAAGTGCATAGCTCTTCAGGATGACAGACTTGATCATAATTGATGAAGTCAGCCAAGGTGACAAACTGTTATTCGAATGTTTGGATCAATCATTGCGTAACATTAGGAAGAATCAAGAGTTTTTTGGAGGAATCTGTGTTCTGTTTGTTGGTGATTGGAAGAAAATTCTTGCCGTTGTGAAACGCAGAAGTCGAGCACAGATAGTCAACACAACCTTGAAGACATCATACATCTGGAAGTCAGTAACAGAACTGAAACTATCATTCAACATGAGAGTTCGCAATTCATCCGACGCCACCTTTGCGTCCTATCTCAGAGACATAGGATCAGGGAACTGTTCGTACACTGAGCCTCCGAGAAATACAATTGAAGTTCACCCTGAATTTGTGCTAGAATCCTCTTCTGTTTCTGATATTTGCAAGTTTGTCTTTGATGTATTAAGTGAGAGTTATGCGGACCTGTCGTGGCTATGTTCGCGAGCTGTAATAGCTTCAACCAATGAAGTCATCAATAGTGTCAACGAGCACATGATCAACAACTTCCTCGCAGAAAGTCGCGAATATTTCAGCTCGGACACAATAGAAGATGAAAATTATCACCAATATCCGGAAGATTTTTTTAATAACTTAAATCCACCGGGACTGCCAGTGCACAAAATAACGTTGAAGAAGTACTGCCTGGTAATGTTGCTTTGGAATTTCGATCCTGCCAATGGACATTGCAACGGAACGAGGTACACTGTTATGGAGCTAAACTCCCACGTCATCAAAGCAGTGATAGCAACGGGCCCTCACACCGGCAAACGTCGGTTCATCCCCCGGATTCCTCTGATGCCTTCGGACAACCAGTTTCCATTCCAGTTACAGCCCAGGTAGTTTCCCATCATCCTGTCCTTCTCATTCACTGCAAACAAGTCGCAGGGCCAGACTTTGGATCATGTTGGCGTGTTTCTGCCATCACCCATGTTCACGCGTGGCCAACTGTATGTGGCGATGAGCAGAGAAACTGACTCTGCCAACTTGAAATTAAATTGTGGACAAACTGATAATATTGTATACAAAGAGGTTCTGTAGTAGGTATATACAAAAATCGCCCTTATTTTAATATTGCTGAACAAATAGTACATATAAATTTTTCACTTCTGCACCTGTATTTTATCACCCATCATAGATAGGTAAGTTTGCTAGTAAGTATAATACCGAGTTTGAAAGAGGTTAAATGAAAAATCAAATGACAGACGGAATTGTTATTTTATATTTGTAATTAATGCTAAATACAGGGGGAATGAATTAATATTCCATACAAATACATACAATGGAAAAAAAACTGTACAAAACACGAACACGATAATATATGCATTCGCTTTTTCAAAAACAATACTTCATCGAAACACACAGCTACTATATATTTTCTAACCTGTTCCTTCACATCGCAACCCTAGTATATGCCACATACGTCTTCTCCAACAGTTTCCTGACCGTGTATCAAAGACAACGTTTCATCTAATACCTCAAAGCTTTTAAATTTAGCTAACAAGTTTTTCATATATAAATCTTCCACGCATCTTTCCTCCAACAGGGATAAATTCTTTTTCATTATGGCCATGCAACATATTTGACCAATTTTGTTCATTTCATCACTGAATGTAGCTAACACAGGTAAATATTGATTCAACCAAGTCGTGTTAACCCGCCCGCTTTGACCGATGCCAGCAGGAAAGATAACATATTTGACATAGTCATACGATAATTTAAATAATTCTTCCTTCAATTTCTTGACCGAAGAAAAAAAGTGGTTGAACCTCATCTGCTTGCTATCTCTGCCCAAACGATCGGCGTGATCTCCATCTTTGGAATAAGCCGTGATCTTTTGCGTGTATTCATTTTCTTCATTGGGGGCACTGATACCGTATTGGATTAATAAGGTAGCTATGGTGGGATGATCAACTTGTTCGTCGCATTCCCAAGATGTATTTTCAGGTCTTTTCACAATGGCGGACCCTTCAATACCCCTATCACAAAGACATGCATATGATGCACCAGTGCGAGAATATCGAAAACCTGCCAACTCAGCATACGAATAAGCTCGAATGACGTCCGCCACAACAACGTAATTCCTGCAGGTGACACAATTAGTGGCCACTACTAAACACGTATTCCTCTTCCTGAACTTATTTTCGGACAAGTTCCTGAAAACTAACTTGCACCAGGAGGTTGATGAAGCCATGGCGAGAGTTCACGTCTTGATGTGACAATCCTTCAAGAGCTAATAAGCTATGAAAATCCCGCAACCCGAGCTCCCTCTATCACAATCACTGATTACAAACCAGTTGTGACGAACCATCAAGCCTCCCTCACTCCCAGCTATGATTCACACTCACACGAATAAACAAGCCTTATCATTTCCTCACGCCAAAGGTCATCCACACACACATGACTCATTAAAGATGCGCCTGCATCCATTTTATCAAAATCAGTATCACATGATTAAACAGCTCCGGTATCATTGTTCCTAAAATGTTAATAAGCCACCCATGCATCCACCATGTTTCTTTTCTTCCACACACTCGCCATCTTGTTTTTCACATGTCTCGCCTTCACCTTCCCACCCCTCTCCCTCCCCCCCTCCTCCCCCTCCTCCTCCTCCTCCTCTCGTTTTCACCATATTTCGCCACGTTTTGATTTGTTTTTTAATGGCTATATTCCTTAACATCCAATCTTTAACCTCAGCCATTTCAATGAAGTAGTGATAATTGGAAATATTATCAACGTGGGGTTTTTTATTCCCTTGAAATTCTCGAGCTATATCTAAAATATATAACCTGCGAGTGGATGAGTTAAATCTCCTTCTTCCTTCCATTCAACCATGTTAGAATCTTGTAAGTGCTTAACAAAAGCCGTAACGTATGACTTTTGTTGAGGGTTTCTTTAAAAAAATAATTATTGGAATAATACCTGTTAAATCGGGATTGCCTTTCTTTTGGGGGGGGCGGAAACTCATGTCCCCCTGTTTAATTGTTTTCAACGTAATCGGGACATTTACCACCTCCCCTCCAGTCACTGCACCTACATTTTTTATAGGAGGAGGAAGAGGAAGAGGCCCCGTGAGCGATATAGGTGGCATAGGCGGTTTTTGGATATTAAGAGGGACGTGTCTGCTACTACTAACAGCTGCCGCATCCAACTTGCCAGTACCCTCCAGGTTATTAACATCACCATCACAAACCTCTTTTCTATTCATTAACCTCTCGTAGGTAATGGCAGGGATAACATAAAACTCCTTCATTTTCAATTAAAAAGACTTCCTACCAAACTCGCAGCAATA
>NC_087219.1:21201477-21229353 GCF_015104395.2 Macrobrachium nipponense
ATTACGCAGTACCAGGATTATTCAACAAGTTTTCAGAACTAAAATGATGTTAACGAAAAGAGACATTTAATAAGGAAGAAATAAAATATCAGTCCAAACATGGTTGTGAAACAGAAAAACAAAACATTTAAGGAAACTATAGAGTGTAAATAGGACACAGATGCAACTTGTCAAAAGGAGCAAATGACATTAGATAGGATGACCTCGTAAAATGAAAATGGATGATGAAGCGCCTGCTTCCGCAAAGGCCAAGTTGGTTTTGTAGTTGTAATCGAGAAGACAGATTTGAATTCACGTCTATCCTATATAATCATCAAGAGTTTTTACTCCGGTACATGACCATCAATAATAATGCTAATGATTATGGTTACTATCGTTTAATATAAAAAAAATGCATGTGTAACAGCCATAAAACACCAAGAAACTGGTGAAAAGACTTCTGCAGAAACGAAAGCTCTTACGTAATTCAAGATATAGCAGAAGTAAATGAAAACAAGGGAGATCCAAAATAAACAAACCTGTTTTTTGCGAGCTAAAACAGACAAAGATGAATTTGTGTTTTTTAGCAGTTGATAAAATGACAATAACAAAAGACATAATGGTGATATGATGAATTTATATCGGCGGAAAGGCCAGGAAATTCTATATACAAATATATACACGTGATTCTTGCTGCTTAGCTAGATGAGATACAAGACTGTGATTAGTGGGTAAAGAAGGTCTTTACACAGGTCTTTACAATCTAGATGAGATATAAGATCGTGATTGGTTGGTTAAGAAGGTCTTTTACAAATGCAACTATTGGAGCAATATTTAGAATGTCAACAAGAGTTTCCTTGGGTGAATACACTGCCAAGAGAATTTGTAAAAATCTCAATATCGAGTACGCCGTGCGCTTTTTTGAATATCACTACATACGTAAGTGTGCTTGATTAAAAATAATATTTGCAAGTCCTGCATTGTGGACCTAAACCGGTTCAAGAAGCCTACAGTAGATGAGTAAGAAATCCACAGTAAATTTACCCCGGTAGAACAATATGAAGAAGAAGAAAACGATCGTATGGTGCGAAGCAGCGGAAAAAATGTAAACAAGAACGGCGAAAGTCGCTGTATGTCTACGAAATAGCGCTTCCCATGGACACTACGTAACCACTTACGGGCCAGTACTTTTACCGAGGCTGAAATAAACGACTGCGATGCCGTATGACTGAATAATCACCCGCAAACGCAAAGTAATGCAGCACAGAACACGAAAGTCACCTGTATCTTAAAAACATGTAAGGAATTTGTTTTTTAAATTATTTTGATGTGGGCCGGGTCCCAAGTGGTAGGCATTGCTCAATTCTAAAGGATTGCTGTTCGTATACCTAGCTAGCTACGTCGGGCGCAAACGTTGTCAAAGTGGTTTGATACGATGAAACGTTGCCTATATTTGAGATGTGATGCCATAACCGACTTGTAATGGTTGTTGGTTAGGTTTACCGGCCAAACAGTTTTTCATGGCTAGCTAGTTTATGCGCTAGGTAGGTAGATTAGATAAGGTTATCCTACCGGTGAAGGGGCCCTCGCTTGGTAGATGTCTACAATTGCACAGGAATTCTTAAATGGACTGTACCTAAGTAACCTTTGATTTTTCTGGTGTATTTTAACGTGCTTCGAACGATATACCTACTGTAGTAATTGTAAAATTTTACCAATTTTTGTTGGCTGTCTTAGGTAGGTATATACCTAGGTAGTCAGTTGCACCTACCTAGTAGTATACTCTGTTTTTTTTCATCTGTCCATCTGCCTGTGGTGTTTTTGTATGGTAACACTGTGTCCCGGGCTTTAGATAGTTACATTCAGCTTACATTCAACGATTATAATAATATCCTATTTCGAATATTAACGGTGTAATTCGCATACAGTACCTAAATTATTAAAACACTTCAGTTACAAATGTACACCCAGATATCCTTTTATTTACCTAAAACTTACAATTAGTGTAACTATCTAAAGCCCGGGACGCAGTGTTACCATACCAAAACACCACGGGCGGATGGACAGATGAAAAAAAACAGAGTAGGTATACCTAGGTAGTAGCCTAGGTAGGTAGGTATCAGGTAAATCAGGTCACTGCATTTTGACAGCAAACTTCAAGTTGACTGTGGAATTAGGCATAGGTACTACTTAATTAACGATAGGTATTTCCTAGACTAGGCTAATGTTGCAGCAAGGGCAATATCAGGTGGGTAGGTTTTTGTTATTTACCGAGTGGTTAGTTCCAGAGTCAGAGTTCACCAGTATGGTAGCCATAGGGGACCTAGCCTAATAACCTACAGCCTACTGTTGTGATGAAAGTGTGATGATGATGTGAAAATGGTAACATGTAGGTACTAATACGATAACTGTAAGATGGGCACCATGCTTAGTACCAGCCCTTGGGAATGAATGTAAAAACAAACAAAAGACTGTAAATATTATAAACACAAACAAAAACAAGGAAAATATTACAGTCGCCAACTGGCAGGAATCAGGCCACAGTAGTCGTCAGAATTTAACCATGCATTATATTATTATGACTGCTTAGCCTATCTCATAGGCTATTTAATGTATATCTGGCTATAAGTATTACTATTGTTTAGACTTATTTTGTGTTCCTATGGGCTATAACAAGTATATATCTGGGGACACCTAACCTAAGTCACTGACTGTTCTTACTTTGGGTAAATGACTGTGCCACGACATAATGGCCATCTCTCCCAGAATGTAGCCACTTCCTGAAAAAAGTACTTGAATCTGCTGCCATGACCTCCCATGAGCATCAGTCAAGAGTTGTCAGCCATGCAGGCAACACACCTAGACCTCTACTCTCCTTTTGGAGTAAGAGTTTTCTCCTAAATTAGGAAACAATGGCATCATTTCTGATTAAACAGAGGTTAATGAAGGTCTAGCCAAGTTCAGTGCTAACTTACCGTCATGATGCTCTCAAAATTTTTACTTAAAACACCTTAAATGCAGACAATTGACGCCATCTCGATGTTTGCCGAGTCATTTTTGTAAACAAACTGCCCATTTCATTTGATAAATCTGCAAAACATTTGTACCCATGGATGCTTGTGCATTTTATTTACAACAATGGTGAATGATGACGCTTTTCAAGATGTGCCAGGTGGAAACCTACCGAATTTTGGGGGGTGCCAGTGCACTAGATACCTAGTACCTAGGTCAAATGAAGACCTAGGCTATCATGCAATAAATGAAGGATACATTTATTTTAGCCGTAATTATTAAAAAATTTAAAAAAACTCCAAAAAGTAA
Organism: Macrobrachium nipponense; assembly: GCF_015104395.2. Taxonomy (NCBI): domain Eukaryota; kingdom Metazoa; phylum Arthropoda; class Malacostraca; order Decapoda; family Palaemonidae; genus Macrobrachium; species Macrobrachium nipponense. Next base: position 21,204,778 of record NC_087219.1, read on the forward strand.
TATGGACTTACATCAAAGTAAAGTGCTAGCAACAAAATACAAAGTTTTTGTCATAATTCTCTAATGCATTGTCTGCTTGTGGATGTTTTTGGCAGCCGGATGTACAATAGGCTGAAAAATTGTTCCCGCCATGGTTTCGCTGTATACAAACTCATATATTTTAAGTGGAATTTAGAGTGAATTAAGAACAAAAAGTGTAAAATATAATTACAATCAAATAAGCACTATGGAGTTTCAGTTGTGATGGTAGTTCAAAACGACCTCGGGAATAAGACGTCTCATAGTTTCACTAGTATAGGCAACAAAATATTGTTTTATGCTGATTACAACTACTATCTTGAGTAATATCAATAAACATTACATATATACACAAATATTGTTCAAATGAGCGCTGGGAAGGAATTGGCCGATCTGTGATTGATGAGTGGCATACATCCTGAAGTGACACCATATTGGATTCAAAACTGCCTTGAACATGTCACATTTTACGAAGACTTCACATGCTTATTTTAGTTAAACTGTGGACACAAAGTCATAGAATAAAATTAGGGATGCATCCTAACCTAACCAAGGTGCCATTCCCTGACCCTGACCTTGGAGCCAAACAGACATGCATCACACCCCAACTTTGTCTCAATTGGCAACGGGGCCACTCCGTCTCCATTACCATTGTGCATTGCCATTGTACACAGCAATGTTTTCCTCTCTTCCACAAGTTTTCTGGGTGAAGGGCATGAACCTCTTGGTCTCGACTAAGGTATCCATGTTCTTGAGAAGTTCTGAGAAGTCTTGCCCACCTCACAAACTCAGGCCTCTAAATGGGAAGTTACATTCATGTCCTACAGTCTCACTCAGGTGCTGTATGAGCCCCTGATGGAGGGTTCAGACTGGAACGTCACTCTCAAGACTGCCTTCCTGCTAGGTTATACAAGAGATTATAAAAGTAATTTTTATCCTGCAAATCCAGGTGGAGATGGGACATTGCCAGCCAGTTCTTTGAAATGATCCTCCCACCTTAGGAGTAGGGCCTTATAAAAGGTGATGGTGTCTCCTAGGAAGAAATACCAAATTTTTAAGTATTTTTATTTTTAACTGAAAAACCAAAGGGAGCCTTTTATAATAATCTCACCTCAACCATCCCTGCATGGACTGATGCCAGAAGAAAAGCGTGGGGTTACGGGTGGGTGGTATCTGACCACTCGCCTATATATACCACCAATTAACCACCATGTTACCAAGCCTCAATGCCGTTTAAGAGAGCACTTCAAGAATGAAAGGCTCTGGTGTATATTTCTATGAAACAATACATATGCTTAAAATTTTGTATGTTTCTTGGGTATACAAACCTTTGTCTCACAGCAAACATCTCTCCTCTAACAAACCTGAATTTGGCCTCCATAGCTAAAGAAAAAAAATGTTCCCCCCCCCCACCTGCTATTCTATATGCATACTATCATAATCACACTTTCAACCAACCCCATTTTGTTCCTGGTGGTAAAGAAAAGTATAAACTTACTAGTGAGTTGAAAGGTAGGTGTCCACTCCACACACACTTTCAGTGAGAGTACTCCTCATAAAAGACAAAAGACTGTTTATGCATGGGTGTGTATGTATTATATATATATATATATAATATATATATATAATATCTATATATATATATATATATATATTATATATATATATATATATAATATATTATAGAAAATTACTGTTTACATTCTATAAAATTTGCTATTTTCTTCCCACCCAGATTTACCTTGAGTATATCTGTTTTTTTGCATGAAATGTAATCTATGGTTTCTCAACAGTGGCTGCTATATAGCAGACAGCATTAAACAAAAGAGTTGCATGATACTTAATGCTAATTGTAATATACTTTGTTGTTCGGTTATGAAACATCTCTTTGTTACTATTGAACGAAGATGTTTACTTTTAAAAATGATAAAAAAAAGTGACACAAGTCAGCAAAGCCATGGTTTACTATTGAGCAAAGATGTTTACTTTTTAAAATGATAAAAAAGTGCCACAAGTTAGCAAAGCCATTGTTTTCAAGTCTAATCTATATTTTATTTAGATCCAAGTAAGAAATTACACTGATTCACTGTTATTCTCTATACATGTAGCTTGCTTTGCAGTTTTGTAAGGATTGTTTTCTGTTTCAGGTAGATGATTTAGAGAGGGATGTCTATTTTGCGATGGATGGTGAGAGGAGTGGCCCATTTTGGGTCAAGACACATCCCTCATTGTAGTGACTCTCTGTCACTCAGTTGGACTGCTGGTCATGTGCGCTGTGCATCTAACCATTGGCTGTTGAAGCAGACATGTCTTTGTGGCACTGTTCACCCCCATCACTGTTACCAGACTACACAACAGTATTATCACCATAGATGGCCCTCCAGACTGTGCCAAAAGTCACAGCTGTTGTCAGATATTCACAAATTCTATAGAGCCAGTGTTTCCACAAAATCAAGTGTAGCCATTGATAAAAATACAGGTGATCAAAATAAAAATACCCAACCCACCTTAGCAGCGGACCTTAGCCTGGATTACGGGTTAAAGCCAACTCTCCCCCAGAGAATAGTGTTGAAGTGTCCAAAAACATTACGTGCATATCTTCAATTAATGCGATTTGATAGACCCATTGGTTCCTGGCTTTTGTTTTGGCCTTGTGGGTGGAGCATTGTGTTAGCAGCAACTCCAGGAAATCTTCCAGATTTCAAGATGTTAGCACTCTTTGCGCTTGGGGCCATTGTGATGCGAGGAGCAGGGTGTACCATCAACGACATGTGGGACAAAGATTATGATGGAAAGGCAAGTTGTGTGTGTGTGTGTTTTTTTCTTTTCTTTTTTAGTAGGCACCAGAGTTGCTGACTCTCATTTTGTAATGTATATACATACATTTAATATTCAATATTCTGTCAAATACAAACTGATGGGTGTTTAGATCTTTAAATACAAACTTTATGGGTGTTTAGATCTGCAAAGAACCACTTAAGAACAAGATCTTTTACTTTGGTATTTGTTCCTATGAGAATACAAACCTTTGTCTTTAATATGAATATACCATTGGAGCAAGGGGCTTCAGTTGTTGAAGCCTGATAAGAAGTGGTTAAATAGCAATAGGTGAGTGAGGAAGTGGGGTTACCACCCACTCACTCAGCTGTGAACTTTACCTTTTTCCAAAGAGAATAAGGCAATATTTTGGTGAATTGTCTACAAGAGGAACCTTTTTCCAAAGAGAACAAGGCAATATTTTGGTGATTTGTCTACAAGAAGAACTTTGACTTTCTTCACTTATAAGTCTGCAGATAAGATGAGCTGTCATTCACAATCTGCTCTCAAAAGTGGTTTTGTGAACTCATTTAGACTGTAGACTTCCCTACAGGTGTTCAAGCAAGTGTTCACTGCTTGGGCCCACTTGCATGAAATGTGTCTTCTGCATTGCTTTGGCAATTTTGGTTGATCCTGGCTTCCTCTACAGCACATTTGTGCTGGGTTCAGAATCGTCTCCTCTCAGATTGTTCTGGGGGTTTGTTAAACTGGGAAAGTCACACCTTCGGCCAGGGAGTGTAAGATGTTCCTTGGCAAGCAGATCAGTACACTAGCAGTATAGTCTTCCTTGCAGAATCCAAGGTCAGCAAGTTCATGGTGGTTTCAAAGCAATTCCTGTGAAGAAACTAGTTTCTTGTTGGTGTCTCCACTTAGTGCTGCTTCATTGGTGACTGGGGCAGCACTGGTTACCTACGTAAAATGCTACAACACTCCTTCATCTCTCAGCCAGTAGGTGAAGGAATGGTCTAACAGGCAGGTTGGATGACTGTGATCCAACTGTGGGAGTCTCTTTGAGCCTGACCTATGAAGGTGCTGTTCTCTGAAGGAGGGTTGGTGTGCTCCCCTGAATGGCTTGTTTGCTTCGTATGTGTATGCAGGAGGATGGCCTTCATGTCACATCAATTTTCAGGAATGTGAGCAGTACTCCTGCATTTCCAGTGTGGTAATGTAAACTCTTAAGCACAGTCTTAAGTTACACTACCTAAGTAGTATTGAATAATGCAGAATTTCACATTGGCAAATAACCTTCTCTTTGGAAACCTAACATTAAAGTGAGGATGGACTAAATCTCAGTTTAATGTATGACACTTACCTGGCAGGTATATATATAGCTATATTCTCTGTTCCACCTGGCAGAAATTTTCAAATCTCGCGGCAAACGCTAGTAACCTATTAGTAGTTCAGGCAACCACCACCCCGTTACCGTGGCGCTAGCGCCAGGAACCGTTCCCACTTGAGCCAGATTTTCTCTGCCAGACGAACCGGCAACATTGTTGGTGGTTCCCTGCTAGGATTTTCATTCTCGTTGCTGACTTTTCATGGATTTTTGGTATCGTACTTGGAAACGTTAGCTTGGCATTCGCTTTGGATTGTTCTTTAGATATGTCTGACACTGGTAGTATGTTTAGAGTTTGTGTGAAAGAGGGGTGCAAGGTAAGGTTGCCGAAGGCTTCGGTCGACCCTCACACTATTTGCAAGAAATGTAGAGAGAATGTGTGTACTTGGGAGAGTAGGTGTGTTGAGTGTGAGAATTTGTCAGAGAAGGAGTGGAAGATATTTATGAAATATGTTGAAAGGTTAGAGAAAGATCGAGTGAGGAGATCTGTCTCTCGTAGTGAGAGGTCGAATACTTCTAGTAAAAGGAGTGAATGTGTTTTCTCTCCAGCTCCTTCTAATGTAGAGATGGTAGTACCTTCTCCCCAGGTATCTCCTGCGCCCGCTGCTGTATCGAAGGAGGCGAACGATACTCAGATTGTGAAAGTGTTCGCTGCCCTTGCGTCCATGGGTGACCAGATACAGCGCCTTACAGATAAAGTCAGTGCTTTTGATGTGAATGAAAGTGTAGTGGAGGGGCGTCTGATCGTCTCTCTCGTGCTCCTAGACCTAGACTCTGTCAAGCTCCCAGACCCAAGGGAGAAGGCATGTTGACAGTCGAAGGGAGGCGAGAGAGGTTTTGTCGCGGTCAGGCGTCCCTTCGAACAGTCCTGTTGTAAGATCCCAGGCTGTTGCATTTCGCCACAGAAAAGGCGTAACTGGGAAGTGTGCGTCCTCGGATGGTTCGACATCAGAGCGGGAACGTCAGTATTCGGTAGTGTCTCGCCCCCTCAAGAGGACTTTAAGGACATCGACCACTCAGGATAGACGTTCTCAAGATCGTGAGGCTTGGAGTAGTCCGGAGGTTTTGTCCTCCTCGGAAGACGGGGACGCAGTTCCGATCAAGAGGAAGAAGATCGTTCGTTCGGAAGAGGACTCAGTACGGCCGTTACGTTCCTGGATTTCGGCAAGAGACTCTCCCCCGTCCTCTTGCTTGTCTTCCCCTCTTCTCTCTCCTTCGGGTAGAGTTCAAGATCGCTCTCCTTTACGTCACAGTCCTTCTCGTCATCCTCTTCCTTCTGCTGCTGCCCGTCAGGAAGATAGTACTAAGGATTTCTTAAGGGAAATGCAGTCTAAGCTAGCAGTTCTCGTTAATTCATGGGATGCGCCTTTGCAAGGGTCTTCGAGGCGTAAGGACGATTTCCTTCCCGTGAAGTCTTCCAAGAAGACGGAAGACAAGTATTCACTCGCCGAGGTTTTAGGACGCACTGGCTCTACGAGGACGGACGATCGGGTAGTGTTTCAGGACGCAGGACGCAGGAAGAAGAAGATGGTTTCTGTAGAAGCAGGACGCAAACGTCAGGACATGGAACCGCTAGTTGTGGACGCAGGACGCAGGCGGCAGGAAGCGGACGTGTCTACGATGGACGCAGGACGCAGACGGCAGGACGCCGATACTTCGTTGGTCGCAGAACGCAGACGGCAGGACGCTGATACTTTGTTGGTTGCAGGACGCAGGCGGCAGGACGTTAATCCGTCAGCAAAGCGTCAGAACGATAGTGATTTGCAAGACATTTCTTCAGCGGAAGAAGAATTGGACTTTGTTGAGGAGAAGAATGTGGAACCTTCTTCGGATTACAAGATCCTCACTTCCCGTCTTCTTTCTATTTTTGAAGGGGAATTCCAACCTACGGCGCCTTTATCTCCCCTGTCTCAGTTTTCCAAGACTAAGACTCCAAAGAAGTCCTCATTCCTTAAGATGACTCTTTCGATTTCGGCTAAGAAGGCTCTTCAACGAGTGAATAACTGGCTGAAGGAAAAGAAAGAAGCGGGGAAATCCTCTTTCGCTTTTCCCCCAGCCAAGTTAGCATCGAAGTCGGGAGTATGGTACGCTACTGGAGAAAGTCTTGGCCTGGGACTACCTGCCTCCTTCCAGGGGGATTTCTCCAGTATAGTGGACAGCTCGCGCAGACAGGCGTTGCAGTCTGCCAAGGTCTGGTGGACTTCGTCCGAATTTGACCACCTTTTTAAAGGAATTTTTAGGACTTTCGAAGTCTTCATTTTTCTCGATTGGTCTTTGGGAGCATTGGCGAACACCTTAGAAGACGAGAATTCTCAGGATACAGAAGTGGCTAAGAGCATTATGTCCTGCATGGACAAGGCTCTGAGAGATGGAGCGAATGAACTGGCATCATTGTTCGCAGCAGGAGTACTGAAGAAGAGGTCGCTTTTGTGCTCTTTCGCTTCGAAAGGTGTTTCCAACTCTCAGAAATCGGAGTTGATGTTCTCTCCCCTTTTGAACCAGCTGTTCCCTTCCGAGGTTATTAGGGATATAGCGCTGGCTCTATCTCAGAAGGCCACTCAAGACCTTCTCTCTTTGTCAGTAAGGAAGTTTTTACCATCCAAGTTGGTTAAGAAAACTCCAAAGGAATCAAGGCCTTTGCAACAGCCCTTTCGAGGCAGAACTTTCGCTCGACCCGCTTTTAGAGGCAAGAGAGTACCCGCTAAAAGAGGAGCCAAGACCACCTCTAAGCAATGAGAACTCAGTCCTCCAGACAGCATTAGGAGCCAGACTTCAAGAATTTTGGGAAGTTTGGCAAGACATGAATGCAGATCCCTGGGCCATCAACGTAGCTCGGGAAGGCTACAAAATTCCTTTCTTAAAGAAACCTCCTCTCGCAACATCTCCGAGAGCCCTAGGGGCAAATTACAACGATTTAGTGAAGAAAAAGGCACTGTGGGATCAAGTCTCTTCCATGCTAGAGAAAGGAGCCATAGAACCTGTTCTGGATCACGAATCTCCGGGATTCTACAACTGGCTGTTCCTGGTTGCGAAATCCTCGGGAGGTTGGAGGCCAGTGCTGGACGTAAGTCACCTAAATGTTTTCGTGGAAAAGACCAAATTCACTATGGAGACGAACGATTCAGTACTGGCAGTGGTACGTCCAGGGGACTGGATGGTTACCCTGGACCTACAAGATGCGTACTTTCATATTCCGATTCATCCAGGAAGCAGGAAATATCTAAGGTTCATGATTCAGAACAGGGTCTTTCAATTCAAGGCCCTGTGCTTCGGCCTTTGCACAGCCCCCCAAGTGTTCACGAGGATGATGTCCAATGTAGCAAGATGGCTGCACTTACTAGGGATCAGAGTTTCTTTTTACTTGGACGACTGGTTGATAAGATCCCAATCGAGAAGTCAATGTCTGGAGGACCTGAAACAAACGTTGGATTTAGCAAAAGAATTGGGTCTTTTGGTAAACCTAGGAAAGTCTCAGCTGAATCCCAAGCAACAGATAGTTTATTTGGGGATTCAGATATCGTCAGCGACTTTTCAGGTTTTTCCGTCCCCCGAAAGGCAAGCCCTATGCATTCGGAAGGTGCAGGACTTTCTAGAGAAAGACCGATGCTCAGCAAGAGAGTGGATGAGTTTACTGGGCACACTCTCTTCGCTAGAGAGGTTCATTTCTCTAGGAAGACTGCACATGAGACCTCTACAGTTTTTCCTGAAAGAAGCATGGCCAAGAAAATCGCAACCGGATTCCCTCCAGTTTCTAATTCCTGCCATAGTGAAGGAGGAATTAAATTGGTGGCTAACTCCAGGCAGGTTAGCAGAAGGGATGTCGCTCCAACAGAAGAGCCCAGACCTCATCTTGTTTTCTGACGCAGGTTGGGGAGCGACATTGGGCCCTCAAGAGGTGTCGGGTCTTTGGAACGAGGAAGAAGTAAGTTGGCACATAAACAGGAAGGAACTGATGGTGATTTTCTTGGCCTTGAAGTACTTCAATGAGTTGGTACGCGACAAGACAGTGCAGATCAACTCGGACAACACCACGGCTCTGGCATACATCCGCAAACAAGGAGGGACTCATTCTTTTCCCCTCTACATGCTGGCGAAGGAAGTTCTACTTTGGGCAGAAGAGGAAAACGTTTTTCTGCTCACCAGGTTCATCCAGGGGGAGAAGAATGTCAGAGCGGACCTGTTGAGCAGAAAGGGACAACTTCTTCCGACAGAGTGGACGTTGCACCTGGAGGTATGTCAGAGCCTGTGGAAATTGTGGGGCCATCCGGTAGTGGATCTTTTTGCGACAGCCAAAACAAAAAGACTACCAACCTATTGCTCTCCGGTTCCAGATCAGGAAGCCGTGGCAGTGGATGCCTTCCTGATGGATTGGACAAACCTAGACGTATACGCTTTTCCTACATTCAAGGTACTGGGGAAAGTTATGAAAAAGTTCAGAGAGAGCCAAGGAACGAGGATGACCTTAATAGCTCCGTTTTGGCCGGCCCAAAGTTGGTTCACAGAGGTACTGGAATGGACATTAGATACACCAAGAACTCTTCCTCTAAGAGTAGATTTACTCAGACAACCCCACTTCGACAGGTTTCACAAGAATACCCTCGCTCTGGGTCTGACTGCGTTCAGACTATCGAAAGTCTTGTCAGAGCGAGGGGATATTCTAGAGAGGTGGCCAGTGCAGTGGCTAGAGCCAGAAGAACCTCCACAATCACAGTATATCAGTCGAAGTGGGAGAATTTCCGGAAGTGGTGTAAGAAGAGGAAAGTGTCTTCATCCAGTACCTCTGTGACCCAAATCGCAGACTTCCTCCTATACTTAAGAAAGGAGTTAGGATTGTCGATTTCTACAATCAAAGGTTATAAAAGTATGTTGACCTCAGTGTTCAGACACAGAGATTTAGATATCTAATAATTTGGACCTTAGAGATCTGATTAGATCATTTGGTACCAAGAAGCAGTCCCAATGCTGGCCACCTGCTTGGAATCTCGATGTTGTCTTGAGGCATCTAACCTCTAGTAAATTCGAACCTTTAGATAAAGCCTCTCTCAGAGATGTATCTAAGAAAGCTATCTTTTTAGTCGCCTTGGCAACGGCTAAGAGAGCTAGTGAGCTTCAGGCCATATCGAAGACAGTGGGATGAAGACATGGTAACGCAGTGTGTTCATTCCAGGAAGGTTTTTTGGCCAAGAATGAGAACCCTGCTAATCCTTGGCCAAGATCCTTTGATGTCTTGGGTCTTTCTGATTTAGTGGGACATGAGCAAGAAAGAGTTCTTTGCCCAGTGAGAGCATTACGTTATTATATTGAGAGAACAAGAGAGATCAGAGGGAATTCTGATTCTCTTTGGTGTTCAGTCAAAGACCCCGGTAGGCCCATGACAAAGAATGCTCTAGCTTTCTTTATGAGAGAGTTGATTAGAGAAGCTCATATGTTGTGTCAAGAACAGAGCTTCGGAATTTTGAAAGTGAAGGCTCATGAAGTCAGGGCAGTTGCGACTTCATTAGCATTTAAGAAGAATTTAGCCCTCAAAGAGATTATTGAATCTACATTTTGGAGAACTAATTCAATATTTGCGTCTCATTATCTTAGGGATATTCAGACAACCTTTGTTAATTGTCAGACGCTAGGTCCATACGTGTCCTCGGGTACAGTATTGGGCAAAGGAGTTACCACCCCATAACCTTCTTTTAAGCTAAGTAATTTTATCAGGTGATGGTGTTTGTTGTTTGTTGGTCGTCTGAGAAAAGTGTAGTTACTTTTGTCAGTCTTTTTAGTAATATCTTGGTGTGGTGTGTGTGTAGTTCAGGTGAATGATCTATTACTAGCTTAAATGCCGTGGCATAAGAGGGCTGTAGGGTTCTGTCAACACATTGGTCACGCCCAGTTGTCAGTTCCAGTCTTAGCTTCTTCAACATACAGGACACTTCCTTGTTGAGAGCTCCTAAGGTTTAAGCAGGCTTAGAGGCAGGACCTATGAAGTCAGCTACCTTAGCAGGTAAGGAACCTAGAGTAAAGTGATAATTTTAATTATTTATACTCTAATAATGTTGCTGTCTTTGACCCACCTCCAAATGTGTCAATCAGCTATATATATACCTGCCAGGTAAGTGTCATACACTAAAATGAAGTTTTTATGATAAAACAAAGTTTAATGTATACTTACCTGGCAGGTATATATAATTTAATGCCCACCCTCCTCCCCTCAGGAGACAGGGTTCAGAGAAAATCTGGCTCAAGTGGGAACGGTTCCTGGCGCTAGTGCCACGGTAACGGGGTGGTGGTTGCCTGAACTACTAATAGGTTACTAGCGTTTGTCGCGAGATTTGAAAATTTCTGCCAGGTGGAACAGAGAATATAGCTATATATATACCTGCCAGGTAAGTATACAATAAACTTTGTTTTATCATAAAAACTTCATTTTTCAACTGTAGTATGCGAATTCACTACATGAGTGTAAAGTGTCTTGTTATTGGCTTTGTTTATATTTTAAGAATATACTGCAGTGACATGCTACTGACAAATGGCATCAGCTCTAGTTTCTTTAACTGTCAACAAAAGCAGTAATGAAAAATATAGTAGATAAAATAAAAACTAACCAGATATTTATACAGCATATTTCATAAGGTGCAATACCCTTAAAAGTGCAGAATGCCATAAGCACATTGTGCACGCAGCTTGAATTTGAAAATGTGTTTGTGTTATTTTTATCTGCAGTATTGGTATTTAATAAAGGTATGCAATACAGTATTTCCTTAATTATGAAACAAGTCTTTTTGGCAGTCCCTTTGATACTTAACATTTTGATAAGGAGGTCTAGTAAGACTGCTTAATATTTTTAACTGTGGACTCCTTAAACTAGTACTTATTAATCCTTTTTATGTTACAGGTTGCAAGAACGGCAGGTCGTCCACTTGCAAGTGGTGCCTTGAGCATGCTCGATGCTCTGGTATTTTTAGGCACACAACTCAGTATAGGCTGTCTTATTCTCCTCCAACTGAACTTCTATTCAATACTCCTTGGTGCCAGTTCATTAGGTAATTTGAAAATTTATACAAAATATTGAAATTTTTTTTTACCAGTACCATAATTTCTAATTATTGGCTTTTTTTTATTTACTTTTTGGTATTGATTTGATGTGTATTTTTAAGTCAGAATGTAAGTCCTTTGGTTAATATAAAACTAAAGTGGGATGTTAATTTTATTTTTTGTCATTACTATAATTACCTTGACTTCACCTCTTTCATTATTTTAAATGAACACATGTTTACTTTAATGTTGTAAGTCTACTGTGTTTTGAGAGGTAGTGCAGTATTTAAGTATTTATTTAATCATATGCACCTTTGTGTCAATTCCAAAGTCTTCATTCAGATTTAATGGTTTTGTCTCCTTATTGCATATTATTTCAGAGTTGCTTTCTGTAGACTGTAGCCTGTTGCTTTTAAGAGAGTACAGATTCAAGATAATTTTCTTTGCTTTTGCTTCCTCAGGCCTCATAGTTCTATACCCTCTTATGAAACGTGTAACGTACTGGCCTCAACTGATGCTGGGCTTCACGTTCAATTGGGGCGCTCTCCTCGGGTGGTCAGCAATTCATGGATTTTGTGACTGGAGTATATGCCTCCCACTATATGCTGCTGGTGTCTCATGGACACTTATATATGACACAATATATGCTCATCAGGTGAGGTGTACATGATAGAACTACAGTGTAGGAAGTAATTTTAAACTATAAATGCACTTTAAAAAGAGTCCCCTCCACCCTGACTGTCCAGCCCTTTGGTAGAAAGGGGTTCTTGCATGATGAAAGGAAGAACTGGATGATGGCACCCTTACTGCAAGGGTTACTTCAGGTTGTCCAATTACCTGGTCTCTTTTCATCATCTTTTAAATTTTCTAGTTGTTCCGATACGTAATACAAACCATCGGTCCTTTAACAATAGGAAGTAGCTAGCGGCAGCTGGAACGGTCGTAAGCTTCGAACAAGGGGAGAACGGTAGTTAACTGCTTGTCCGATCGTCTGGGAGGTAAACAAACCACTTTTGCTTTCGGCCGTGTGGAGATAGGACGTGCTCGTCATCGCTCTGCCCGCTTTTGTCGTTTGCTTTGAGTATCAGCCCTCTTTTCTGGTTTAATTGAGTGTGTATGATTGTAAGTACTTACATTTCTTTATTCATTATTGCAATATGAGTGATCAAGAAATGGAGATTTCGCCGCGCCCCCCAGTCGCCCGTAGAGTGTGTCCCGGGCTGGAGGGGCGTAGATGCGGCGGATTTAGATCATTCGTGGACGTGGATCCACATGAGGTTTGTACTCGTTGCCGGGGGGTGCGAAAGAATGCTACCCGGAACGAGCCTGTTTGTAACTTTTGTATGAATGGTTCCGCTAGGCGCGAGTGGTTCTGTCACGAGGGCAGGAAGAGACTTAGAACCTCCAAAGAAGTCATCGGAAAGCTCTCCAGTACTGGGGGGCTGGGGGGGGGTAACTCCTTTGGTAACTGACACTTCCGTCTTCCTTCCTGCCTCCCGGTCAGCCCCCCGTTTTGCGCCTTCCCCTGCGGGGGGGGGGTAGCGGAGTCCTTCTCCTCAACTCGATCCGTCGAGTGTGGAGGAGGGCGCCCGCTACGTCCAGTTGTATTCGGGGTCTTCCGTCCGCTCTGGGTGGGGTTCTTCTCCCCCCAGGCGCGAGGGAACCCCTCTTACTAACCCGACTGTTGCTTCCGCAGATGTGCCACCAGCGAAGGACGACCTTGGACAGGTGTGGGAGTCGCTGGGACTGCAGGGAGTGCCAAGTATTCAGGGGTTGCTTCAGCGGTTGGCGGGGTCGGCAGTGGTCACTCATGGTGCGGTAACCACTACTACCACCACAATAACAACACCAGCATATGACATGCCGCCGCATCTCGTGTACACGCCACATGTAATGACGGTGACGCCTACGGCTACGGTGAGCAAACCCATTACTGCCGTACCAAAGAGGACGGTGCCACCGCCACCTGGCTTCTTTGTGTTGCCGACCCCGGACTTCCGCTGCCCTAAGAGTACCCCCCTAGACCTGCCGCCAGTGCCGAGAATGACGGTAGCTGCCGACAGGGACGCCTGGCTCTCCTGTGGTTGTTCCTGCCGTGCCTGCCGTACCTGTTGCTGTCCTGCTGCTCCTTCCTTTTCAGATGCTGTACCTGTTGTTCCTGCTGTTCCTGCTGTTCCTGGACCTGTTCCTGTCGCTCCTGCTGTTGGTGGTGCTGCTACAGTCTCAGGTTCTTCCGGACAGGTGCAGTCGGGCCCTGTTGCTTCGCAACTGCCCGGCTCCCTCCTGGATGGAAGGGGACCTGACGTCTGTCCGCGGAGCCTGGCGAAGAAAAGAAGGAAGAAGAGGAAGGTGTCGTCGTCGTCTTCGTCGTCTTCTTCGTCGTCTGCTGCTCCTCTTCCCCTTCGACTTCTAAGGCTAAACAGCGAAGAAGAAGAAGGCGGAGAGGGGTGTCGTCCGTCGTCTTCGTCGTCTCTTCGTCTTCTGCTGCCTCCTCTTCCCCTTCGACTCTAAGGCTAAACACCGAAAAGAAGAAGGCTGCCTCCTCCCCCCCTAAGAAGACCCTTCGGGATCTTCTAAGGGCCCGTCTCGCTCAGGCGATTCGGGGAGCTCTTCTGCTGGTCCTCCTGTTCCTTCGGGAACGGGGCCCGTTCTCTTCCTCTGCAAAGAAGAAGACGACGGGGAACCAAGGAGGTGTACCATCTTCGGCTGGTACGTCCTCACCTGGTGTTAGCGGTTCTGCCGCTAAATCAGGTTCCGTCTCGGCGCTTCTCGTTCGCGAGAAGTACCGAGTGGACGCTCTTCCACGGGAGACCGTCCAGCCAAAGTTTTTGACGACCCGAGCTCGCTCGCCGTCAAGACTGCGGCGCGGAGCAGAAGACTGGCGAGAGTCGTGCAGACGACTCTCGCCAGGCCAGTGGACGCTCTCGCAGCGACCAACTGGCTGCTCGGGTTGACGTGACGGGTCGCTGACCAGCCACGGGTTGAGGCGAAGGATAAGGGGTCCCCGCGGCCGTCGGTACCAGCCACGGCTGGTACCAGCGGCTCGACGCGCGAGAGGACGCTGGCCGGTCTCCGCCGCGACAGAGAGCCTAGCAGGTCACCTGACCGCCGCTCCCATAGGGACCGGGCGGAGACGGTAACCAGCAACAGCTCGCCTGACGCTAGAGATCAGCGTCAACGTTCTCAGCCGAGCCGCTCGCCCCAGGCGAGCGGCAAGGCTAGGCCTGCTGCTCGATCGCCACGCGGTGTTGACGATCAGCAGCAGCCCTCCACGCACGCTGTACTGCCAGCGAGCGAGGGGGGAGCGTCAGGTCTGCCTCTCCCGTACCTTCAACCTCCTCGGGTTACACCGGGAGGAGCGAGGTACCGAGGAGTGATCGCGAGAGGTGCGCCGCTCGCGATCCCGCTATGACGCCGTATGGCTCAGGCACGGTTCTAGGACCGACCAGAACATACGCGCAAGTAGTTGGAGGTGACCGTCAGGGGTCTGCCGCTGTTCCTCCTTCTGAAGGAGGAGTATCACGGGATCTGTTCTTGCTGGAGGGACTGGACGGTCCTACTCCGCAAGACGCAGTTACTCCCGAGATACAGAGGAACTTTGCAGAGGTCATTAAGCTGATTCGTCAGCATAATGACCTTGCGGAAGGATCGCCGCTACCACCGCGGAGCCCACTTCTCCCGGCCGAGTCTTTTGGGTCCTAAGAAGGAACCCAAAATGATGGTGGGGTATTACCGCGATCAGAGCTTGCAGACTCAGTCCTGGATCAAGTTGAGAATCTCGTCTCAGGACGGGAGGATTCGCTGAAAATCCGGACGGTCTTCTAAGCTGCTTCCTCCTCCTCTACAGCGTCAGAGGCGATTTTACGTGCCTTCGGAAGACCCGATACTGCCGAAACAGGTTAACCCGGAGTTAGTGAGGCTGACTCCAGGTGTGTCCCTGCAGCAGCTCCTGTCGGAGAACCTCTGGTTCTCGCAGCAGGAGGCACTTGCCCTGGAATCTACCGCTATGGCAGCATTCCAGGCAGTCTCTTGGCTGGATTTGTGGTCCCTCACAATATCCAAAGTAGCGGCCGGCTCTGGGAGTTCTGCTCTCGAAGACGACGCTTCTTTCAGGAGACTGTGCCAGTCTGGAGGAAGAGCGATCTCTACCTCGCCCATCAGACTGCTAACCTGTGGGCCAACTTGGTTCTTCGACGTAGGGACGCAGTCCTTACCCGAGTGACCAAGGGGGCCGGGCGTGAGGCGGCACTCGGGCTTCGCAATGGACCAATTAGGAGTTCCCCAGCTCTCTTTCCCGAGAGATGGTGGACGCTGCGGTGGAAAGGCGGCGCACTGATGACAGTGACCGCTTAGTTCACCAGGCAGTCTCGAAGGTTATTGGGCAATCTCGAGCGACTGCGGCTAAGCCAAAGAGCTTAGCTAGCGCTTCCACGGCGGCGAAGACGGTTTGCACCGTCCAAACCCCGCCCCGTGCGAAGACTCCTGCTGTTTCGACGTCTGCTAAAGGAGGCCGTAACCAGCCCTCCTCCCAGCCCTCCTTTCCCCGAGGAGGTGGTGGGTGGGAAGAAGTCGAAACGAGGAGGGAAACGCTAGGGACGGCGTTCCCCCCCCCCCCCCCTCCCACCTCACCTGCTGCCGTAAGTGGGGGGGTGCCTAGCGAGCCATTGGGCAACTTGGCAGCGCTACGGCGCCGAGAACTGGATAGTAGACGTCCTTCGGGAGGGATATCTACTACCCTTCGAGTCTCGGGCCCCCCCCTCATCTCCAAACCGGTCCACCTACAAACCTATGTCCGGGGATCATCAAAGGACAACGCTCTTCGACAGGAGATCAAGACCATGCTGGCGAAACGAGCTGTGGAAATCGTGGAGGACCAGTCACCGGGCTTTTACAGCAGCCTCTTCCTAGTGGAGAAGGCATCGGGGGGCTGGGGCTCGGCGGTGATAGACCTCTCTCCCCTGAACCGCTTCGTTCGCACGACGCGTTCACGATGGAGTCGGCACGCTCAGTGCTCGACTCGATCAGGGGGAACGATTTTCATGCTTTCAGTGGACTTGAAGGACGTATTTTTCAAATACCCATCCATCAGTCCTCCAGAAAGTACCTCCGCTTCATCTTCGACGGGACGGTGTACCAATTCAGGGAACTTTGTTTCGGTCTGACAACCGCCCCACAGGTGATCACGCGAGTGTTCACTCTGGTGTCAGCTTGGGCCCATTCGCACGGGATACGTCTTCTGAGGTATCTCGACGATTGGCTGGTCCTGGCGAGCTCCCGCTCGCAGTTGCTGCAGGACAGAGATCGACTCCTCAAGTTTTTGTCGCGATCTGGGGATCGTGATAAACTAACGAGAAGTCCGATCTCGAACCCAAGCAGAAGATGAAGTACCTGGTATGCTGATAGACACGGTAGCAAGGCAGGTCTTTCCCGCCAGACTTGCGTATCAGCAAATTCAGGGAGGCAGCCGGCCGGTTCCTGTCTCGGCAGGAACAGGCAGCACAGCAATGGCAAGGTCGTGATCGGCCATCTGTCGTCACTCGAGAAGTTAGTCCCTCACGGGCGTCTTCACCTGCGGTCTCTCCATGGAGGCTAAGGGAGAGTTGGTCTCAGGCCAAGGATCCTCCTTACTTTCCCGTGGCTCTCACGGACAAGGTGAGGCAGGACCTAGCCTGGTGGCCCACGACGACAAGAACCTCTTAAGGAGGAGTGCCTATAAGCACTCACCCCCCCCCCGGAGATGCTTCTGTTCTCAGACGCATCGACCGAGGGATGGGGCGCACACCTGGAGGAGTTGCTGACTGCAGGTGTGTGGGACCATCACGAAAAGCACCTTCACATCAATGTCCTGGAACTCAAGGCGGCGTTCAACGCTCTCCAAGAATTTCAGGACCGCTTGGTGGGACACTCAGTGGTGTTGATGTGCGACAACACCACAGTAGTGGCATATGTCAACAAGCAGGGGGGGCTAGTGTCTCTCCCGCTCCATCAGTTGACGGTGCAGGTGCACGAGTGGGCCACGGCTCACTCGATAGAGCTGTCAGCACGCTACATTCCAGGCAAGAGGAATGTAGTAGCGGACAAGCTCAGCCGTCGGGATCAGGTGATAGGGACCGAATGGTCTCTACACCAAGACGTGGCGGAAAAGCTCTTCAACCTGTGGGGGCGACCGGTCGTAGACCTGTTCGCCACCCGGCACAACAGAAAACTTCAGGTTTTCTTTTCAGCCGTGCCGGACCATGGGCAGCTGCAGAGGCGCTCTCCCAACACCCTTGGGACAACCTCTTTGCCTACGCCTTTCCTCCCTTCTGTCTGATTCGGAAAGTGATCAGTCGAGCGTGGTCACTCCCAATCTCAGAATGATCCTGGTGGCTCCCAAACGGCCTCAAGCCGTTTGGTATCCGGACCTGCTGGCTCTTCTTGCGGACGCACCGAGAGAGCTACCCAATTGGCACAACCTTCTAGCCCAGCCACACGTAGAACGGTACCACCAAGCAGTCCAGTCCCTTCAACTTCACGGCTGGCTGTTATCCACCATCTCTTGCGAACAGAGGCTTTCTCGTAGCGCAGCAAACAGAGGGGGGGGGGGGGGGGGGGGATGGCTGGACACGTCCGACAGTCCTCTGCAGCTGTGTACCAGGGGAAGTGGGGCCGTCTTCTGTGGTTGGTGTCGTAGACAGGGTCTGTCTCCTCTCAGAGCCACTCTTCAGCAGGAGGTAGCGGATTTCCTCGTGTTTCTTCGCCGAGAGAAGAAAACTCCTCTCAGTACCCACAGTTAAAGGATATAGAGCAGCACTGGCGCTGTCCTAAAGCTGAGGGGACTGGGACATTCTCGAACTCGTTCGAGATCTCCCTCTAATGAGGAGCTTCGAAAGGTCTTGCCCACAGGGAACTCAGGCCCCCTGCGTGGGATGTGACTCTCGTCCTTAGGAGTTTGACTCGAAGACCCTTCGAGCCACTCCGAGAGTCGTCAGACAGGGATCTGACCCTCAAGACCCTCTTCTTGCTGGCCCTGGCATCGGCGAAGAGAGTAGGGGAACTACATGGTCTTTCTTATGATGTTAAACACACCAGAGGCTGGGGATCTGTGACGCTCGATTTCGTCCCGAACTTCGTAGCCAAGACTCAGAATCCGTCGATCCCTGACGACAGGTTCGAGTCTTTCACGATCCCCTCCCTTCTGGACTTCACCGATAACGATGCGGATGAGATGCTGCTTTGTGTCCTGTGAGGCGCTACGGCGCTATCTGAAGAGAACTCGGCACCTCAGGCCTGAGTGTCGACGCCTCTTCGTTAGCACTGGGGTTACCAAGAAAGAAGTTTCCAAGAACACGCTTTCTTTCTCGCTACGTGAGGGTGATCAGGAGAGCGTACGAGGCTGATGGTAGCGACGACATCCGTACGCTCCGACCGAGAGCCCACGAAGTCAGAGGTATCGGACCCTCCTTAGCGTTCCGTAAGAACTTCTCCGTGGCGCAGGTCCTGAAGGCAGGTGTCTGGGCCAACCAGACCACCTTCACGTCCTTCTACCTTCGGGATATTGCCCACAAGTCCTTGGATACTTTTTCCTTGGGACCTGTGGTGGCTGCTCAACACGTTGTGTAAGCTTACCCAGCACCCGAGCAGGCAGAACAGCATCGATTCCTGGTATGACTGGGAGAATGAATGGTTGAATGAGAGTGTGACTGGCTTCTCTTCACCATCTTTCTCTACCTCTACCTGTGGGCAGAGGGATACGGTCGTTACCACGCTGGAAGGGAGTCAGATGCAGGTAAGCTACTCGACCGAGCTTCATCCTATCTCTTTAACTAGTGATAGGAGCGTATATCCACCATTTCTCCTACAAGGGGGGAGGAAGTGGATGCCTACATGAGACAAACCCATTACTTTATATTTGCTCATGTACAGGAAAAAGTTCTTACAATGCTGGTACGAAGAGATACGCTTGCCTCTCTCTTAGTACTCGGCCCAGAGGTCTGACCATTGATCCTGCGGTGCACACCCCGATCAATCGGACAGAGGTTTGGATCCCTCCCTCGCTCTTACGACCAGGGAGGCATTCCAGGGATGGACGAACACCAGTCTGTTCATCTAAAAGACTCAGATTCCTCCCACCAAGAAGTGAGTCTTCCTATTGTTAAAGGACCGATGGTTTGTATTACGTATCGGAACAAATGACAATTTGTCGAAAATTGCATTTTTCCTAACTATACAAACCTGAGGTCCTTTACATATAGTCCCTCCTCATGCCACCCCTCACTCTGCGTATTTTGCATGGGCCAAAAGCAAAAGTGATTTGTTTGACGATCGGACAAGCAGTTAACTACCGTTCTCCCCTTGTTCGAAGCTTACGACCGTTCCAGCTGCCGCTAGCTACTTCCTATTGTTAAAGGACCTCAGGTTTGTATAGTTAGGAAAAATGCAATTTTCGACAAATTGTCATTTCTTCCCTTTTTTATCTTGGACTGATATCTCTTGGACAGTCACCTAAATGAAATTGCCAAAAGTTTTTAATGTAACTCAAAATTATGTCTTGTATCTTTACCTTAAATGAATATTAATTTAGGAAATTTGTTTCTATAATGTCAGTAGCAGTGGTGAAACTTTTGTAAGGTCTATATTATGACTTAATTTGAAACTTCTTGGTTTTGTACATGAAAACTTACCCAGCAGATATATACTTAGCTATAGACTCGGTCGTCCCGACAGAATTTCAAAACTCGCGGCACACGCGACAGGTAGGTCAGGTGATCCACCATTCCCGCCGCTGGGTGGCGGGGTCTGGAACCATTCCCGTTTTCTACCATAATTTCTCTGTCGGTTGAACGGACAACACCTATTGTTCGTTCCTCCATCTTGGAATTCTACTCGTTTGCCGAGAATTTGGATTAGTTTTTTGGTGACGTATTCTGTTTTTTCTCTGGCTTGGCATACGCTTATTGTGGACTGTTTTTCGACTTTGGTTTTGACTACTCTTTCACGATGTCTGACGCTAAGGCTTCACCTATGTTTAGAGTTTGTAGTAGGGAAGGTTGCAAGGTTAGGCTGCCGAAATCGGCAGTAGATCCTCATAGTATTTGCGCTAAATGCAGAGAGAATGAATGTTCTTTTAATAATTCCTGTGTTGAGTGCGAGAACCTAACAGAGCTTGAATGGAAGGAGTTATCTTCATATGTTAGGAAGCTTGAGAGAGATAGAGTAAGGAAGGCTTCAGCTAGGTCATCTAGTAGATCTTGTTCTCTAGAACAAGAAGTTAACTCTCCTACTAACGATTTTCCCTTAGCCTCAGCTGCTTCTCCCTGTTCTGAATCCAAAGATTCTTCTTCAGAGAGGGAAAATGTAAAAGCTTCCATCAAGAAACTTCAAGCTCAGTTACGAGCTCTAAATGAAGGTAAGAGTGGTGATAGTGACTTGTGGCAGTGTCCCCAGTGCAGTGGAGGGGGCGTCTGACCGGTTCCTCATTGCTCCTAGGCCTAGACCGCTTCCAAACTCCCAGGACCATCTTGAAAATAATTGAAGAAGTTCCAAAATAAAATCCAAAGTGGTCAAGAGACTCATAAAGAAAAATATACATAAACCAACATATTCCGACAAAGAAAATGATAAGGTGAATCTTGTGAATATACTAATTGATGCATTAGGAAAAAGAATGCCAAAAGCATGCAAACTGTGTAAGGTTTGGTATAGCATAGTCAATCCACAAAACCTAATCAGAAAATGTGCTGCATGCAACATTCCGACCCATCCACAGTGTGCTGAGGTAATACAAGATTTGAAAAGAGATACAAGAATTTTTTGTTCAACATGTCTATCATGGATAGACAATGTTATTAAATCAAGATTGAATGTACAAATAGTTGAGGATGAAGAAGAAGAGGAAGAGAAGAAGAAGAAGAAAAAGAAGAAGAGGAAAACGGAAGAGAAGTAAAACAAAAAATGAAATGACAGGAAAAAATAAGGAAAACAAAGAACAAGATAAAAGTATGGATGCAGAGATACTCATTGATACTACATATGAGGCAATAAAGCAGCATACCTACGAAGAAATAAATTACGATATGACAACAGAAAAGCAAATCCCGAAGAGGCTTCTACCCAGAATCTATACAATGACGGGAAAGAGGAGGAAAAAATAGACAAGAAAGACAAAATCTGCAACCTTTTGAAAAGAGGGAATTGCAGATTTGGAGAGAGATGTTACTACAAACATCCTAAGATATGTCAAAACTATGAAATATATGGTAAATGTGCATACTTAGATGGATATGGGGATGATTGCAGAGATCTGCATCCAAAAATATGTAAAAACCTAAAAGAAGGAAAAGGATGTAAGTTCGACAAAAATGCAAATATATGCACCTGTAGCCATGAATCATAATCAAAATAAATAACCAACTAAGTAATAAAATCCAAAATAAGAAAGAAAACAAAATAAAGAGAGAAATCAAGAATATCAGGTAAAAGAGAAAAGCAAACCACCAATGAGATATGCAGAGGTGCAGCAAAGAATTTCAAAGCATCAGCTCTGAAATTCTACTCAAGAGATAATAACTGTATTTATTATGCAAGAGGATATTGCAGAAACGGAGAAATTGCAGATTCAGACACAAAATGAATAATTATGATGAAGGAAGATCAAATATTATGGAAAAGTTGGATTTTTTAATGTCAGAATTTCTGGAAATGAAAAAAAGAACAACATACCAGAACAGGAAAGAGACATGGGAAAATCCTTATTACTATCAGTATTAAATGAAGGAGAAAACACGCAAACCATCATAGTGATGAATGCGCAGGGTTTAGTTACGAGTAACTCAAAAAGAAAAATAGAGTACTTAGAAGAACTAACCCAAAATGAAAGAAAATAGATATAATGAATATAAGTGAAACCTGGTATTCCCAAGAGACTGGGAAAATGATGATCAAATAAAAGGGTTCCAAACTTAGATCGATAGAAAAAATAGGAATCAAGGGGGAACCGCAATATATGGGAAAGACAAAAAACAAGGAAAAATATATGAGAAATATAGTAACTCAGAATGTGAACTAATAGCGGTAGAATTTGAATCTGAAAAATTGATGAAACTAGTAATATATAGACCTCCTAATACTAAAGAGTTTGACTTAATAATTGAAAAATTGGATGATATATGTAGAAATCACAAGGACTGGACTATTCTCCTATCTGGTGACTTCAACTTTCCTTTCGTAGAATGGAAAGAACGAATAGGAGATTGTGGTTGTACTTATACATATAAAAAAGAGAGTAATAGTAGTGCAGAAGATAAGAGGCAATTTGAAAAGCTATTAGATATGCTACTAGAATACAACATTCAACAAATAAATCACCTGCCAACAAGAAAGGAAAATACTTTAGACCTAGTATTTGTGAACGAGATGAATTATGTTTAAAGAATAATAGTTTTATAATGCGAGTATTTCAGACCATAATGTCATAGAATTAACAGTTCATTCCAAAGCAAGTGAAAATAGAGATAAGCAAGAAATGAAAAAGTGGGAAGGATATGGAAAATACAACTTCTACAGTAAAAAATAAATATAAAATGGTCAGAAATTAATGAAGAATTAAACAAAGATTGGGATAACATTTTTCGTAAGTGATGACATAAGGGTAATACGGAGATATTATATAAAATATTGGAGATAATAGTGGAAAAATATATACCGAAGAAGAAAAGTAAACATCATTCATGCATACCAAGAGACAGAAGAATCTTGTTCCAGAAAATCAGAAAGTGGAAAAAAGGTCTTGCAAAGAAAAAAATGCATGGAAAGTTATAGAAACTAAAAAGTAAGATAGAAAATGCAGAACAAAAGATTATACATCAAAAGAAAATGAAAAAACGGGACTTGGAAGAAAAAAACCCTATTAAATATCAAGCAAAACCCCAAACTATTATACTCATATGCGAAGAAGATGAATAAAAGAAGAATAGAAATAGGCCCCCTCTGAGAATTGAAGGGAGATTAACGAATGAAAAAAGGAAATTTAAATTTGCAACATACTGGCAGAACGATATAAGAGAGAATTACACCCTAGAATAGATAATGAAGATAATGATATAGAAGTAAGGGATGAAAATAGTGAATATTTAGCTGACATAGATATTAATGAAGCTGATATTGTGCAGGCTATTAATGAAATTAAAAATGGAGCTGCTGCAGGGCCTGATGGAATTCCTGCTATTTTGTTAAAGAAAGTAGTTCATTCTATCGCAAAGCCACTTGCAATATTATTAAGACAAAGTGAGATACAGGCAAGATATATGATGAGCACAAATTAGCGTATATTACCCCTATCTTTCAAAAGTGGATCAAGACTAGAGGCAAGTAATTATAGGCCTGTGAGTCTAACATCACATATAATGAAATGTATGAAAGGTAATGAAGAAAAATATATGAAACATTTAATAAAAAATAATTTGTTTAATAAAGGACAACATGGTTTCGTACCCGGAAAAAGTACACAAACCCAACTGTTAGTCCACGTGAAAACATATTCAAAATATGAAAAGCGGAAATGAAACAGATGTGGTTTATTTAGAACTTTGCAAAAGCTTTTGATAAAGTAGACCATAATATATTAGCGAAGAAAATTAGAAAACACAATATCGTGGATAAAGTAGGAAGATGGTTAAAAGAATTTTTACACAACAGAAAACAGATAGTTATTGCAAACGACGAGAATCGGATGAAGCCAAGGTAATATCCGGTGTGCCGCAAGGTACGGTGTTAGCTGCAATACTGTTTGTTATTATGATTGAAGACATAGACAATAATGTTAAGGATTCGGTAGTGAGTAGTTTCGCAGATGACACAAGAATAAGTAGAGAAATTACTTGTGATGAAGATAGGAACGCTCTACAAAGAGACCTTAACAAAGTATATGATTGGGCAGAGGTAAATAGGATGGTATTTAACTCTGATAAATTTGAATCAATAAATTATGGAGACAGAGAAAGAAAGCTATATGCATATAAGGGACCATAATATGAGACCATCACAAATAAGGAAGCAGTTAAAGACCTTGGTGTGATGATGAATAGGAACATGTTATGCAATGATCAAATAGCAACTCTGTTGGCAAAATGTAAAGCAAAAATGGGAATGTTGTTACGGCACTTCAAAACAAGAAAAGCTGAACACATGATTATGCTTTATAAAACATATGTTCGTAGTCCACTTGAATATTGCAATATGATATGGTACCCACACTATCAAAAGGATATTGCACAAATAGAGAGTGTACAAAGGTCCTTTACAGCTAGAATAGAAGAGTTAAGGACCTAGACTACTGGGAAAGACTACAATTCTTAAAATTATATAGTCTGGAAAGGAGAGAGAACGAACTACATGATAATTCA
>NC_087219.1:21229853-21279983 GCF_015104395.2 Macrobrachium nipponense
GCGAAATTTGAATTTCTGTCGGGGACGACGGAGTCTTAGCTATGTATATATCTGCCAGGTAAGTATGTATGAAACTTTATTGTATTATAACAATATCATATTTTCTGAATATGGGCAAGCTTGTGGTAGATTTGTGTAGCCAATGAACATGGCCACATATTCACCTTTAGTTGTTTTTGCATAATGGAAGGGATAGTTCCATGCACCCCACTCACAAAGCATGCTACAATTTGTCTTTTTGTCAATGGCAGAAATTCAAATAAGAATGGAAGTGGACCAAGAAGACATCCTTGGTATCGTTAGGACACTAAAGTCTCCTTTCACCTTTATGGCTCCTGGTAGCTATGTGGCCACGAGAAACTTGACTTCTCCCATTTAGACCAATCCCCAATGTTCTTTGTTACCAAGACCACCGAGTCATATTTAGAGAATCATGGGACTTGCCAAAAGGAATTGTTCTCATTGAGGTCGAAATTGCCGTAAGAAAAGTAGTAGCATCCACAGTGAGCCATGAGAGGCACACTTACCAGTACCCCTTTGGGTACAACCACAAGAAGGTACTTTTCATGTCCCTCAAAACTTTGGCAGCAATGTAATGTTCAAAAGTTGCCAATTTTGTACATTCAACTTCCCTGTCAGATATATACTTAGCTTTAGACTCCGTCGTTCCCGACAGAAATTCAAATTTCGCGGCACACGCTACAGGTAGGTCAGTTGATCTACCGCCCTGCCGCTGGGTGGCAGGACTAGGAACCATTCCCGTTTTCTAATCAGATTTTCTCTCGCTGGTTCCGACAACATCGTAGTTGGTTCCTCCTGACCTGATTTTCGCTTTTCGTTTGCCTTTGATCATCTGGACTGTCTTTTTGGTGACGTATTTGGATCTTTGGTTTGGCATACGCTTTTGTGGACTGTTTATTGGATTTCGCTTTGGATTTTTCTCAGGATGTCTGACTCTAGTTATTTAATTAGTGTGTGTGTGTGAATGAGGGGTGTAATGTGAGACTACCGAAGGGTTTGGTAGATCCTCACACAGTATGTAAGCGGTGTAGAGAGTATGAATGTTCCTTCACTAATCCCTGTAAGGAGTGCGAGAATATGAGTGAGGAAGAATGGAAGACTCTAACCTCCTACTTGAGGAAGTTAGAAAAGGATAGGCTTAGAGAGGCTTCTTCTTGAAGCTCTAGTAGGTCTCGATCTAACGAGCCAGTTAGGGATTCAATAGTTCCTATCCATGAAGTAGTTGTTGCATCCGCCCCTACAGTATCAGCCCCTTCACCCTTCACCGAACCTGCGGATTCGTCCATGGAGTAGGCGAATATGAAGGCTGCCCTCAAAAGGATGGAGCTCCAAATGCGAGTAATAGAAGGTAAGCGAAGTGAAGTGCTCAGTGATTGCAGTGTACCCAGTGCAGTGGAGGGGGCGTCTTATCGGCTCTGCAACGCTCCCAGGCCTAGACCTCTTACAAACTCCCAGGCCCAGAGGAGGAGGAACGTCAAAAGCCTTACGGAGGTTGTGGAGAATCCCCACCGGTCAGGCGTCCCTTCGGCAGGATCTGTAGTATCGTCCCAGACTGCCAGGGATCGCCATTGCAAAGGCATCCTTAAGGAGTGCTTCTCTTCTTCCGATTCCGCTTTGTCCAGGCACGGTTGGAGTTCGGCTGAGCTGTCACGCCCTTTGAAGAGGAGTTGGAAGGCTCCTGACTTGGATTCGAGCCCTGAGCGCTTCCCTGAGAATTTTCCTGTGGACAGGAAGAGAGCCAGTAGAGCCCTGTTTAGCCCAGCGCCTTGTTTGGAGTCTCCTTCATCTTCCAGACCTCCTTCTCCTCCATCAGACACGGATCAGGAGGATTCCACTAAGAGGATTCTCCTTAATCTGCAAGAGCAGATTTTGTCGCTGGTGGGAGTCCTTGCAAAGGATCCTCCTCGCAGGAAGGACGTTTCCCTCCCTGTTAAGAGATCCTCACGTCCCCCGGACTTGACAAGCTCCAGGCTCCTCTCCCCGGGAACGCGTAGCGACCGAGCTCTCAGCTCCTTCCAACCACGAAGCGCCACCCAGCCGCGAGGCACTAGCTAGGCGCGAGTCGCCAGCCAAGCGCCAGTCTCCAGTCAGGCGCGAGTCGCTAGCCAAGCGCGAGCCGCTCTCCAGGCGTGATCCGCCAGCCAGGCGTGAGCCGCTTTCCAGCTGCAAAGTGCCAGCCAGGCGTGAATCTCCAGCCAGGCGCGAGTCGCCAACTGGGCGCGAGCCGTCAACCAGGTGCGAGCTGCCAACCAGGCATGAGCCTCCTTCCAGCCACGAAGCGCCAGCCAGGCGTAAGGCTCCTTCCAAGCGCGAGGCGCCAGCCAGTCGCGAGGCGCCAACCAAGCGAGAGACTTCAAGCAAGAGCGAAGCGCTTTCCTTCCTCGATGTCCCGGACGGACGCAAGACGCCTTCCAGGCGCGAGGCGCCAGCTAGGCGAGATGCGCTTCCCAGCAGAACTGCTCCTTCCTTCCGCGAAGCTTCTTCCAAGCACAAGGCTACATCCAGCATGGAAGGACCTTCCAGGCGCGCGACGCCAGACCGAAGATCGCCGTCTTTCGACCGCTCTTCTTCGGACAGAAGTCTCTCTCCTCATGAGCGCAAACATGCGTCTCCTGTCAGGCGCGCCTCACCTCGTAGGCACTCGCCTTCTTGTGACCGCTCTTCTATTGGCAGGAAGGCTCTGCAAGACCTAGATGAGATTTCTGAGGAGGATTCTCCGAAAGTAGCGGCTTTATTGGACTATAAAACCTTGGCGGCTTTGCTAGTGCAGGAGTTCGGGGACTCCCTCAGTCCAGCCGCCCCACCATCGCCTCGATCTTTGTTCTCGAGTACGAGGACTGCTAAGAGCTCCTCCTTCCTGAGAATGCGCCCTACCATTTCTATGAGAAAAGCCCTCCAGTCAGTAGGGACTTGGTTTAGCTCCAAGGAGGAGGCAGGGAAGACTGTCTTTTCCTGTCCTCCCTCCAAGCTCTCAGGGAGAAGGGGTATCTAGTACGAAACGGGAGAACCTATGGAACTGGCTCTTCCTTCTTCTGCCGAAGCAGATTTTTCCACTTGTAGATTCGTCTAGGAGACATGCTCTGCCCACTGCAAAGACCACTTGGGGTATGTCCGAGATGGACCATCTCCTCAAGGGACTCTTCCATGTCCTGGAAGTCTTCAACTTTTTAGACTGGTCCCTTGGGGCGTTGGCCAAGAAAACCCTGGACCCGGACTTTCTTAGTCCCGAAGTGCTACACAGCGTTCTGTCCTGTATGGACAATGCTGTCTGAGACGGGTCAGGCGAGTTAGCCTCCCTCTTCGGTGCTGGGGTACTCAAGAAAAGAGCTGTGTATAGCTTTTTTCTCACTAAATCAGTTTCGCCAGTTCAGAAGGCGTCGTTACTCTACGCACCTCTTTCTAGCCAGCTGTTTCCATCTCAGTTAGTGAAGGACATCTCTCACTCACTAACTGAGAAAGCAACGCAAGATATTTTGGTTCAGTCCGCTAGAAAAGCTAGACCTGCTGCCCCTTCCGTAAGGAAAGAGAGTCGTCCTCCGCAAGTGCCCTTTCGAGGAGGTCCTTCTCGATCCTCCGCAAGAAGGAAAGGACCTGAAAAGAGAGGGAGGTCCTCTTTTAGGCCCTTCAAGAAAGGAAAGTAACAGTCAAGTCCTCCAGACGCCAGTAGGTGCCAGGCTTCTACAATTCTCAGAAGCCTAGGCTCTGAGAGGGGCGGACAACTGGTCCCTCTCAATTATAAGCAAGGGATACCTCATCCCCTTCAAAGAAAGACCGCCATTGACCTTGACTCCGAGGGAGCTTTCGGCGAAGTACAGAGACCCTGTTCTGCGAAGTACACTCCTTCTGTTAGTGGATCAGATGTTGGAGAAGGAGGCCATCGAAGTAGTGCAGGATCCCCACTCCCAAGGCTTCTACAATCGCCTGTTCCTCGTACCGAAATCCTCGGGGGGGTGGAGACCTGTTCTGGACGTGAGCGCATTGAATCGGTTTGTAGAAAAAAGGAAGTTCTCTATGGAGACGACTTCCTCGGTTCTTGCGGCTCTACGTCCAGGAGATTGGATGGTCTCCCTGGACCTGCAAGGTGCATACTTTCATGTGCCTCTGCATCCGTCTTCAAGGAAGTTTCTCCGATTTATGATCCAGGGGAGGATATTCCAGTTCAGGGCTTTGTGCTTTGGTCTGTCAACAGCCCCGTAAGTTTTCACGGGTTTGATGAAGAACGTAGCCCGATGGCTGCATTTGAAGGGGGTGAGGATCTCCCTTTACCTGGACGACTGGCTTATCAGAGCCAAGTCGGAACGGCAATGCTTGGAGGACCTGTCCACTATACTAAACTTGGTACGATTGCTTGGACTGCTTGTAAACCTCGAGAAGTCCCAGATGATCCCCAGCCAGAACCTTGTCTATCTGGGGATTCAGATGGATTCTCGAGGTTTTTGAGTTTTTCCGTCCCGGGAAAGACTCGATCGAGGCTTAGAAAAAG
This sequence comes from Macrobrachium nipponense, assembly GCF_015104395.2. Lineage (NCBI taxonomy): Eukaryota > Metazoa > Arthropoda > Malacostraca > Decapoda > Palaemonidae > Macrobrachium > Macrobrachium nipponense. Next base: position 21,234,358 of record NC_087219.1, read on the forward strand.
TCTGTCTTCTTAGGGAAAGAACGAAGCTCCGCGAGGGAATGGCTAAGTCTGCTGGGGACCCTTTCCTCGCTGGAACAGTTCTTTCCTCTAGGAAGGCTCAACTTGAGACCTCTTCAATTTTACCTCCAGGACATGTGGAACCGGAATTCAGGAGACCTGTCAGACCCCTTCCCGATCCTTCAAGAGGTAAAAGAACACCTATCTTGGTGGCTGGCTCCTCTCAAAAGGAACGAAGGCCTATCCCTTTTGAAACTGAGGCCGCACCTAGTGTTGTTCTCAGACGCGTCGGAGTCAGGCTGGGGAGCAACACTAGGGGCGAAAGAAGTGTCAGGCACCTGGAAAGGGGAACAGGTGTCCTGGCACATCAATGCAAAGGAACTTTCGGCTGTTCATCTAGCCCTCAAGTCCTTAGAATCAGAAGTCAGATGCATGGTGGTCCAAATCAATTTGGACAACACCACGGCTCTGGCTTACATTCGCAAACAAGGAGGAACTCACTCATTCTCCCCTTACGAAATAACAAGGGCTCTTCTGATCTGGACGGAGGAACGAGGGACCACACTCCTTACCAGATTCATACAGGGAGAGAAGAATGTGAGGGCGGACACTGTTGAGCAGGAGGAACCAGGTCCTTCCGACAGAGTGGACCCTCCATCTCGAAGTGTGCCAAAGACTTTGGGCCCTGTGGGGCAGACCACAAATAGACCTATTCGCCACTTTCCTCAACAAAAGACTAGACAACTTTTGCTCTTCGATAGAAGATCCAAGAGCCATAGCAGTCGATGCCCTCCTTCTAAGCTGGTCGGGCATAGATGCTTATGCCTTTCCCCCATTCAAACTGGTGGGGGAAGTGATAAGAAAATTCGTGGCCTCGACGGGAACAAGACTAACTCTAATCGCTCCCTTTTGGCCGGCTCAAGATTGGTTCACAGAGGTACTGGAATGGACGATGGACTTCCCCAGATCTCTTCCACTAAGGAGAGATCTGCTCAGACAACCCCACTTTGAGAGGTTTCACAAAAACCTCCCCGCTCTCTCCCTGACTGCCTTTCGACTATCGAAAGACTCGTCAGAGCGAGAGGCTTTTCGCGAAAGGCTGCTAGCGCGATCGCCAGAGCCCGCAGGTCTTCAACCTTATGGGTGTACCAATCGCAGTGGGAAGTCTTTCGACGTTGGTGCAGGTCGAAGAAGCTGTCCTCTTCCAATACCTCTGTGACCGACATTGGTGATTTTCTTCTCTTTCTGAGAGAAGAATCTCACCTGGCTGTCTCCACGATAAAAGGATACCGGAGCATGCTCTCTGCTGTCTTTAGAAACAGGCTTAAAGATAGCGGAAGACAAGGATCTACATGATCTCATCCGGTCCTTCGAGACCTCCAAGAAGAAGTCCTCACTTCCACCTAGTTGGAATTTGGACGTTGTTCTGAAATTCCTCTCCTCCAACAAGTTCGAGCCTCCCCATCAGGCTTCATTTAGGGACCTGACGAGGAAATGTATTTTTCTCTTGGCCCTCGCAGCTGCTAAGAGGACAAGTGAACTGCATGCCCTGGACTCGAGAGTTGGGTTTCAAGGAGACTCTGCAATATGTTCTTTTAAGCCCTTATTCTTGGCAAAGAACAAAAATCCCTCAAATCCCTGGCCTAGAAGCTTTGAGGTTAAGGGACTCTCCCCCTTGGTGGGGAAGGAGATGGAGAGGTCTCTTTGCCCAGTCAGGACCCTTAAGTTCTATCTGCAAAGAAAGAAACAGCTCAAGGGTAGCCTACGGAGTCTGGTGTGCGGTGAGAGACCCAAGAAGGCCCATGTCAAAGAATGCCCTGGCTTTCTTTTTGAGAAGTGTCATCTCAGAAGCACATGAGACGTGCGATGATGACTCCTTCAAACAGCTTCGAGTAAAAGCGCATGAGGTGCGAGCCATTGCGACTTCTTTATCCTTTCATAGAAATATGTCTATGAAGGATATTCTGGCTGCCACGTACTGGAGGTGCAACTCTGTTTTTGCATCCCACTACCTGAAGGATGTAAGAGTGACTTATGAGAAATGCTTCTCGCTGGGTCCATACGTACGAGAAATGCTTCTCGCTGGGTCCATACGTATCTGCGGATTCGGTGTTGGGGCAGGGAGCTGATGCTGATCCTTAATTAGTTTAGTTAGTTTTTAAAATTATGGTGTTGTGTTTTTAGGGTTGTTTGAAAGAATGTTTGGGGTAACTTCTTTCAATCTTAGTACTAACCCGGGTTAGAGGATCAGGTGGTAGGGATTGGTGTTGTGCTCCTTGATTTTGCCAGAGGCAAGAGGTTTTGTCATATTAGTGGAATAGCACCCATTGACAAAGATCCTCAAGGTTCTGTCGAGTAAGTGGATAAGACCCCATTGACAGATCCCCAAGAACTCTCAGCATAGGTCACTACCTCACTGAGGCTCTTGAGGCGAAGCAGGCTCTGAGACAGTAGCTACGAAGTCTTCTGCCTAAACCAGGTAGGAACCAAGGTTTTATTTTTAGCCTTCAACATATGTTGTTTTCCTGTTTATTTCAGTAGTTAGCTGTCTCTTACCCTCCACCAAGGGTGCCAATCAGCTAAGTATATATCTGACAGGGAAGTTGAATGTACAAAAATGATATTGTTATGATACAATAAAGTTTTGTACATACTTACCTGGCAGATATATACAATTAAATGGCCTGCCCAGCCTCCCCTCAGGAGACAGGCGGAAGAGAAAATCTGATTAGAAAACGGGAATGGTTCCTAGTCCTGCCACCCAGCGGCAGGGCGGTAGATCACCTGACCTACCTGTAGCGTGTGCCGTGAAATTTGAATTTCTGTCGGGAACGACGGAGTCTAAAGCTAAGTATATATCTGCCAGGTAAGTATGTACAAAACTTTATTGTGTCATAACAACATCATTTTTCTTTTAGCATTTTTTTATACTTTCTATGTAAATTGAGTTTATTTTCTTGCCACTTTTAACCCGGGATATGCATTTTTTGAGCAAGTCATCAGGAGGCCCTATGCACAGATTTTTTAAGGAGTCAACAGAAGCTTATCTGCAGTGCCCTTGGAAATACAAGAAAATACAACTCAGTATGTGCTGTATTTTGTACACTGTGTAGTTTGTACCAAATGTTCTTTGGATTCTTTCAGGCCCAGCTGCATTGCATTTCCCTTTTAACTCTTCAGTTAAGTGTCTTCTTGCTTAGTTATCCTACTTCACCTTGCTCCAATTTTTAACAAAATTTGTGAACAATTCCTTCAGGTAATCCTCACAAGAGCCTCGCTTTATATTACCAGTGGAAAATTAAACCTACTTATTCCAAGTGTAGTTATTTGTGCATTTAAAACCCACCCAGTGTATTGTAGAGTTATAGTGTTCAGATGCCCTAATGAGGACTTTGTTTTTATAGTACACAGATAACCCAATGAGGACTTTCAATTTGTTTTTGTAAGGCCCAGATGTCCTAATGAGGACTTTGTTATTGTAGTTCCCAGATTTCCTAATAAGGACTCAGTTTGTGCTTTCTATTGCTGTTAAATTCTTTCTTTCAACTCTTTACACCTATTGTCTGAGTACTATTTGCTTACTTAGTGTGGCAGTAATTTTTTTTTTCTTCTTTTTTTTATAGGTGAGAACTTTGGACATCAACAACCCAAGTGATTGCGGAGACAAATTTCGAGCAAACCGACACATAGGATTGTTGTTATTCTTGGGTATGATTGGTGGAACTTTACTTAAAAATACAGATTTAAAAGATATATTAGACATTTCTATTTTCAATAAATCATAGCATAGAATTTTTTTAAAACAGAAAACCCGGTTTTATTGTAAAATATATTGACAAAATCTTCCTGTATAAAGGTTTGGCACGTGATTAAAGTTTTTCGTCTAGTCATCTGGCATTGTGCCATGTTAAATGAATTGGTAGTGACATACTTTCATGAGTGTACAGGTTTTTTCTTTTCTGTAAATAAATTTTTGGAGTAAAATTGTTTCTGATTTGCATCATTGAGTTCAGTGAGTTTTAGTTTTCCAGGTTTCATGCTTATTATTACAGGCTTGTGCCTAACTCATCTTCTGAGTCTGTTTGTTCCCTATTATTGTTACAACAGTTATCAAGAATAGTTAAAACAACCAATAAGACATTTCTAGGGCTGATTACAAAGATTTTTCATGAAAAAGGAGTGATAATTGGAGGAAGGGAAATGTTGACATTGGGCACATTTAAGGGAATGGACTGAGAGATAAATACGTGAATGGACCGAGAGATAAATACGTAGCTATGTAACTGGATCTAAAAGTGAGGCTGCAAAGAGCCTTGAGTAATATCCAGTGATAGGTATTGTGGGGGGGGGGGGCTGTAATGGTAATTGCTGTACGTATAGCAAAGAAAGATAAAGGAAAGGAAAACGCATCTTCGAGAAATTCTATAGCACGGAGGCATTCGCGCAGGTGTTGGAGGTGCCTGTTCTCGCGGTTGTTCTGGAATCGTCGGGTGTGTTGTGGAGCGCAACGCGCCTAAGTGTCGGGAGAAACGCAGCGAAATATGATGCAATATTCCGTCGAGAGTCTTCTAAGAAGTTCTAGTAATCTTGGGAGTCTGTGACATTCGCCGTAGGCTCCGCCCCCAGAATGCCGTATAAATACGACGGACGAAGTAAGAGAAAGCAGAGATCATCAGTTAGTCACACAGTAAGAGATCATCAGTAAGAGCCACAGATCAGATTATCAGTGAGAGATCAGCAGCAGAGATCATCTGAGAGAGAGATAAGAGAAGGAAACGACGAAGGATCAGAGAGAAAAAGGTGCTCGAGAATTGGTCGAATTCTGGTCAAGTCGTCTTCAGGAGTGGACGACCAAGTTATTTCGACGTTGAGCAAAACATCAGAGAAGAAACGTTCTGCTAGAGGTTTTGGGGAGTTCCTGCCCTTCAAGTATCAAGAGTAGACATTATTTTCTGCATTACGGAGGCAAGACGGCATCTACCATAGAGTTCTCCTTTTGTGAAGCCATCGCTTTGAGTTGCAAAACTGGTTGGCAAGTACTTTCATTACCTCACTGTTCCCCCAGTTCATGCAGTGTAAGATTTTACCCTTTTTATGTAAATAGGAGACACCATTCTTCATTTATCTTTGTTAGTAAGCTTGTAAATAAACCTATATTCGTATCAGTTTCAACTGTTGGTGTTGAATTTTTTTTGTTTATTTCATTTCGAACCTGAAGCAGACCTCTCTCGGTTCGTAACAGGGGCAATAGCTCCAAAGTGTTGTATGTTGTTCAAGTATTGTGTAGTATGTCAAGTCCATAGGTTCCACTGAACAGGGAACGAGAGAATTTGTTTCTGGTGATCAGAAATTAATTTCTCGATGTAATGTGGTTTGGATCCCACAATAAGCTGTAGATCCCGTTGCTAGGAGACCAATTGGTTCCTAGCCTCGTAAAAATATCTAACCCTTCGGGCCAGCCCTAGGAGGGCTAGTAATCAGCTCAGTGGTCTAGTCAAACTAAAATATACTTAAACTTGAACACTGTACGTAATGTCCTCTAAGTGTGGTGTATAAACACACTAAAACCCCCTTCGTATTCCAGTAGTAAAATGATTCCACATAGATCTTCCTGTCTAAAGGAGAATGTACAGTACCCGAATTTTGGAATGAAGGGGCCTTGCACCTGGTCAACAATATTTGCATATTACTTATGATTCCTTGATTTTTGTGTAATTTATCATAGTCATCATTCTAAACTAAAATTAGGGATGTACTACTTGCAACTGAAGCTATTTCTTTTGCATATCTTACATGAGATGTGTCCACTACTGCAAAATCTAGTTAGCTATTCAATATGTGCAAATATATTCTTTTAGAATATATGCCATAGAAGCCATTAACTTTAAAATACCCATATTTAGTAAAATGAGGAAAACAGGAAGAATATGAGCAGTATACAAATGAATGAGTTCAAATCAACTAGTACATGAGTTTATACTGAGCAGAAATTCGATTGATGACAGCAGGGTAATTGTAAATGGTTCTTAGAGTAGTATGACAGCTTCTAACATACAAGCATCATTATCACTGACAATGACAGATATATACAATCAAGTGTAGAGAAAAAGGAAATGAAACCCTTTGACACCAAGCACTGTGGTACCATAGATGATTTTGGATGTTATGACTGTTAGAAGCAATTTTGTCAAAGATAAAGATCTTAGAAGGCGTCCAGTAGTCAAAAGAGAGAAAACCATTCATGTAATATTAAAACTTGATACTTCTCTTTCTCTCTCTTGACACATAAAACCTTTCTATTACACTATCATCGCTGCAGTTTTCAATACTGCCAGAAAGGAGGATAATACCTGAAAATAACACAAGTACTGTATAGTAATGTTATATATATGTAACAGCAACTTTTTAATGAGATCATGGTATGACATTTGGTAGCCAGCAAAGTTGGTTTTGGTGAAGGGTTGCCTCATATCAAACAAAATGAACCTTGTTCCGATACGTAATACAAACCCTCGGTCCTTTAACAATAGGAAGGTAACTAGCGGCAGCTGGGACGGTCGTAAGCTTCGAACAAGGGGAGAACGGTAGTTAACTGCTTGTCCGATCGTGCGCGCGCCCGCGCGCCCGAGAGGTGAAGAATCACTTTTGCTTTCGGCCGCGGGTGTGAAGGACGTGTTCGTCATCGCTCTGCCCGTTTCATCGTCGTATGCTTTGTTTATATTGTGTTTTCTACTAATGGTTTGTTTGATCTTGAAAATGAAACTGTAAGTACACTGTTTTCATTTTCATTACTTAATTATGAATCAACATGGAGCTATCGCCGTAGAGGCGGCGATTTCCGCTCTTTTCATGAAATTGAATTTAATTATGTCTCGGTGCCGAGGGCGGGCGCACTCGCGCCGAGTCATGTATTTTGGGCGAAAGTGTGTAATTGAAAGATGTAAGTACTCTTTTTCATTATATTTTTGCCCTGTGCGTTCGTTGCCGAGAGCTTGATTGCGCTCGGCACGAGCCTCTTATTTTGTATGAATAGAATGCAATGAAAGTGGATTCGCAATGCAGTTTTCTTTTCATTTTCATTTATTAATTGCAAAATTTAATTTTGGATCAATTTCCGCTCTTACCCGGGAATTAATCCTTACGATATATTGCTGTGAAAGTGAAATCGCAAGTGCAGTATTGTTCATTTTCATTTATAATTATGATAGCATCATATTATTATGGATCAAGTTTCCGCTCTTACCCGGGAATTGATCTTTCCCCCTTCCCCCTTTAAGTTCTATGAAGTGAATCGCAAGTGCAGTATTCTGTTTCATTTTCATATTACTTTTCACTGCTGTGCGGGGGTAGGGGAAGCGAAGGTCTGCCAGGAAGTCGTCGGAAAGCTCTCCCGCGACTCCCTTGGTATCCGATTCTTCGTCTTCTTTCCTGCCCCCCGGTCAGCTTCCTCGTATTTTGTATTTGGGGTCTTCCTTCCGTTCGGGGTGGGGCATGTCTCCCCCCCGTGCGTGAGGGAACCCCTCTTACTAATCTGTCTGTGCTACCGCAGGTGCTACATCCGTGGGAGACGACCTTGGACAGGTATGGGCCACTGCGGCTAAAGGGCGTGCCTAGCATCCACGATCTGCTGCAGCGTCTAGCGAGGTCTGGGGCGGTGACCTTGGAGCGGTCTCCACTACAACCTTCACGGCCGCTTATGCTGCTTCCCCCCTTCCCCCCGCTGGTCTACACTCCCCATGCTGTGTCGGTGACGCCGTCTGCCGCTTCTAGGGCCGGTCGCCGCCGTACCGAGGAGGGGTATGCCGCCGCTGCCTGTGTTTTCTTCGTGTTGCCTGCCCCAGACTTCCGCTGTTCCAGCAGCTCGCCCCTGGACCGGCCGCCAGTACCAGCTTCCCGCTGGCTGCCGATGATTCTACGAGGCGATGGCTGGGCCTGCCGTACCTGTCGCTGATGTGGTTCCCGCTACTGGCTTGGCTGTCCCTTCTGTGTTTACTGCTGCCGCTGTTCCTGCCGCTCCTGAGCTGGTTGCTGTTCCTGTCGCTCCTGGTTCCTGCGCCTGTCCATGCTGGTCCTGCCCATGGTGTGTCTTCCCCAGTCCCAGGTCCTTCCGGACAGGTGCAGTCGGGCCGTGTTGCTTCGGCAATAGGCCCGACTCCGGCCTGGATGGAGGACCTGACGACTGTCCTGCGTGAGCTGACGAAGAAGAGGAAGGTGTCATCTTCGTCTGCTGCTGCCTCTTCCCCTTCGACTTCTAAGGCCCATAAGCCGAAGAAGAAGAAGGCTGCCTCTCCCCCCTAAGAAGTCTCCTTCGGGAACTTCTAAGGGCCCGTCCCACCTCGGTGGGACGGGGGGGTCCTTCTGCTGGTCCTCCTGCTGGTCCTCCTGCTCCTTCGGGAGCGGGGCCCGTTTCTCCCCTGTCCCGTAAGGAAGAGATAGACGGGGACCAGAGGAGTATCGGTTAGCTCTGGTACTTCCTCGCCTGGTGCTAGCGGCGATGCCGCTACGCCAGGTTCCGGCTCGGTCTCTCGTTCGCGGGAGATCCCGAGTGTACGCTCTCCCTCGGGAGACCGTGCAGCCAAAGTTTCGGCGCCAGAGTTCGCTCGGCGCCAAGACCACGGCACGGAGCAGAAGGCTGGCGAGAACCGCTCAGGTGACTCTCGCCAGGCCAGCGGCCGCTCTCGCAGCGACCAGCTGGTAACCGGGTTTTTCCCCCTAAGAAGACTCCTTCGGGAACTTCGAAGGGCTCGTCACACTCCGGTGTGACGGGGGGGGTTCTTCTGCTGGTCCTCCTGTTCCTTCGGGAACGGGGCCCGTCTCCCCTTCTGAGAAGAAGAAGAAGACGGGGACCAAGGGTGTGCTGGCTACCGCTGGTACACCCTCGCCTGGTCTTGGCAGCTCTGCTGCTAAGCCAGGTACCGGCTCGGTTTCTCGTCCGCGAGAAGTTCCGAGTGTACGGTCTCCTTCGGGTGACCGTGCAGCCATAGTTAAGACGCCTGAGTTCGCTCAGCGTCATGATCGAGGCACGGAGCAGAAGACTGTCGAGAGCCGCTCAGGTGACTCTCGCCAGGCCAGCGGCCGCTCTCGCAGCGACCAGCTGGTACCTCGGGTGGACGTGACGGTCTCTGACCGGCCACGGGTTGAGGCTGGGAAGAGGTCCCCCAGGTCCCCTCGACCGACGGTACCAGCCTCGGCTGGTACCAGCGGTTTGACGTGCCGCGAGGACGCTTACCGGTCTCATCGCGAAAGTGAGCTCTGCAGGTCACCTGACCGCCGCTCCCACAGGGACCGGGCGGATACGATGACCAGCAGCAGCTCGTCTGATGCACGGGACCGGGGTCGACGTGCTCAGTTGAGCCGCTCGCCACAGGTGAGCGGCACGGCCAGGCCTGCAGATCGATCCCCACCGCGGGTTGGTGATCGGCTGCAGCCCCCCACGTACGCTGGTCCTGCCAGCGAGCGGGGGGGGGGAGCGTCAGGTCTGTCTCTCCACTACCTTCAACTTCCTCGGGCTACACCGGGAAGAGCGAGGTAGCTAGGAGTGATCGTGAGAGGTGCGCCGCTCACGATCCCGTCACGACGCCGCACGTGCCACGTATGGTCTTAGGACCAACCAGGACGTACGCGCAAGTGATTGGAGGCGACCGTCAAGGGGGGGGGAGGGGGTAGCGTCAGTTCTGTCTCTCCGATACCTTCAACTTCCTCGGCCTACGCCAGGAAGAGCGAGGTATATAGGAGTGATCGTGAGAGATGCGCCGCTCACGATCCCGTCACGACGCCGCACGTGCCAGGTATGGTCTTAGGACCAGCCAGGACGTACGCGCAAGTGATTGGAGGCAACCGTCAGGGATCTGTTGCTGGTCCTTCTTCTGAAGGAGGAGGGTCTTGGGAGCTGCTCTTGTTGGAGGGACTGGATGGTCCTACTCCTCAAGACGCTGTAACTTCCGAGATTCAGAGTAACTTTGCCCAGGTTATTGCACTGATTCGTCAGCACAACGACCTGGGGGAAGGATCGCCGCTCCCACCAGCAGAGCCCATGTCTCTGCTCGAGTCGTTTTGGGGCCCGAGAGGGAACCCAAACCGACGGTGGGTTTGCCGCGATCGGAGCTTGCCGATTCTGTCTTGAACCAGAGTCTCTCGTCTCCGGACAAGAAGGCTCTCTCAGTTCTGGCCGGTCGATCAAGCTACTTCCACCTCCTCTACTGCGACAGCGGCTTTTCTACGTGTCTTCGGACACCGTATTTAAATACTCCTTCGGTCCTCCTGAGAGGTTTCGACCTCGACGAGGACTGGAATGAGTCGGAGGACGGTATCGACTCTCTCCTGTCAGGTGTCGATCAGCCCCACCCAGACGACGTTCACAGTGGCGGCAGACCCTTACCTACAGTGAGAGTTCGTAACCCTCCTCGGGAAAACGTTTTCTCCTGACGATACGTTTTCCCAGACTCTGAGAGGCCATCGCCGCAAGGCGATGGCTGCTCCTACTCTTCTCCAACTGCTAGTTCCACTGGGAAGGCGAGCGAGTATCCAATTCCTCCCCCATTCCTCTCTCCTTACGGCTACGAGGGAAAGGGGAGGGATCCTACAGAGATTTCTCTGTAGGATTCCACGTTGGGGACTGCGCTACCGGGGGGACCTTCGGGTCCTACCTGACGTAAGCCCCGGTCGTTGAGGAGGGATCCTGCCCCATTCTCGATTTCTACGGGAATCGAGAGGCAGAGGACCAGCCGATATCGTTTGACGAATTTGGTGTTTCGCAGACTGCTTAGAATTCTACGGAATTTCTAGCGCATTCAGAGTGTTAGAGTTTCTTACGATCTCCAAACACTTAGGCGAGACCACGGTCCAAAGTGAGCGAGACGAGAATCCCCGATATGTTACACGATAATCGGGAACCTCGCCTATGCTCGAATTCCTGGAATTTCTAGCATTAGGAAGAAGACTGCTGCTGAAAGAAGACTATCTCACAATAGGCGACCAACCTGGAATAGAGAAGAACGGACGGGAATATCCAGTTTGGCTTGAACTATCGTCTTAGTATTCTGTTCACCATTGAAGCTTTCCTTCGAGGAAGACTTCTTCACTCTCTTTGATAGAGACCGAAGGTGGTCGATCTCCAATCCTTATTTTGTTTTCTTGAAGGAAAGAATTTAGGATGGAGATCGTTGTTCAGAATCCTACAAATATACTACGTATATTAACCTCGCGACATGATTCTGCTAAGCAGTTGAATGGTCCGAGGGGTAGGCGCATATCCTGGTTATTCTAGGCGGATTGCGACTTAGACGAAAAGTATTCTAATTGAACTGCAACTCGGGTTGCCTGCAACCTCCCAGGAGTTTCCAGTTTCAATTTTATATACTTATGGTGTTGTCACAACAACACCATTTAAGCTTTTATATTTACCGAAATTCGTTTCGCATAAATATAATTGCTCGAGCATATCTTTTTATGCTGGGTGGTTCTAGCCGAACGCATTCCTTCGTGGAAAGGATTACTTGGCAACTCAGGATGACGAGTCAGCGACAGCTACTGCGTATTGAATTGCCCGAGGCATTTCAGTACCAGCTGCCGCTTTGAGATGGACGGTTGGTTATGTCTTTCTCACCTGCTTTGATTGAATACCAACCGTATCTCTGCCCAACAATCACGGACTTAAGTCTCTGATTAACGGGGATTCTCGCATACATGAATGACCATCTACTGCTGTGACGCTAGTATTCATCGTCTTCGGTATTGCGAGAATTTTAAACAGAGATATCTATTCGACTCTCATCTTTCTGTTTACCGCACGGTAACAGAATTCTGTAATAGTCTCTTGCTGCATCGTATCTCGATAATGCGAATGATTTTTGCGGAATCTGAGTTTGTCCTCAAAATATCTTGTATTCGGAGGTGTGCAATTGTTCATTGTTCACCCCGGATTAGCAGATGTATTGAAAGACATCGCCTACTCCCACACCTGCCAGCTCTACTTCCAAACGTTCAGCCCATGAGAAGCAGTTCTTCAGGCGGCTCTCCCCTGTGTTTCATTACTGAAGAACGCCCGCTTTCACTGCACACCGGACAGCAATGAAATGGCGGTTAGCGTTTTCAGTCATTTGTAAGCACAGGTTTAGAATCTTGAGATTCCTTCTCTCGATTCAGCTGGAAGACGTAGGTTGCATTCATTGCCTACCTTCGTCTTCAACGTCACATAGTGTTGTTTCTCCTTAAGCTGAGATTCAACGTCTATGAGATTTTCTTGCCATCAGGGACCTCGGTCTTTTGAAGGCAATTGACTTTCGCCTTTTGAGCTTATGCATTAAGAGAATCATCGCCGCGCCGTCCGGCATCGGTGACTAACAAATATTTTATTTGTTTGGTCTCTCAGCATAACTCTTTAAAGGGCGAAGGTCACGTGACTTACCCGGATGCTTGGACAACTTGCCTCTACTGATTCCGAACCAGTCAGTCGGCAGCTGTCAGAGCGCCCGAGTCAGTTACGAACTATGCTGTGGACTTAGTTCGGTTGTTCCAGAGCAATCATTACTTCGTCTTAATAGCTTGTCAGTATGAGTACTGTACATAACCAAAGTCGAGAAGAGGGATAGGTCATACGACTATCCCCTTCTTTTCGTCTTAGGTAACTGCATGACTTCTCTTGAGAAGTCAAGCACAAAGGGATGGGGATTTGTGACGCTCGATTTCGTACCGATCTTCGTAGCGAAGACTCAGAACCCTTCGGTAACTGACGATTGGTTCGAGTCCTTCACAATACCCTCCCTAATGGACTTCACCGCCTCCGATACGAAGGCTATGCTGCTTTGTCCTGTGAAGGCGCGACGGAGCTGTCTGAAGAAACTCGACACACAGGATGAGTGTGGACGCCTCTTCATCATTCTCTCGCGTTCCGCAAGAACTTCTCCGTGGCGCAGGTAATGAAGGCAGGCGCCTGGTCCAACCGGACCGCATGCACCTCCTTCTACCTTCGGGATATTGCCCACAGTTCCTTGGATCTTTTTCCTTGGGAACCGTGGTGGTTGCTCAACACGTTGTGTAGTTAACCCAGACCCTCGCAGGCTGAACAGCATCGAGTCCTGGTGTGACCGTAAGAATGGATGAGGAATGAGAGTGTGACTGGCTCCTCTTCCCATCTTTTTCTTCCCTCTACCTCTGGGTAGAGGGACACGGTCGTCACCCTGCTGGGTAAGGACGAGATGCAGGTGAGCTACTCAATAGAGCACCATCCTATCCCTTTCAGTAGGGATAGGAGTAAATATCCACCACTTCCTCCAACAAGGGGGAGGAAGTGGATGCCAATTTGAGACAAACCCATCATTTTATGATTGTCTCTTGCAAACAGGAACAAGTTCTTGCTTGCTGGTACGAAGAGATACCCTTGCCTCTCTCTTAGTACTTGGCCCAGAGGTCTGACCATTGATCCTGCGGTGCACACCCCGATCAATCGGACAGAGGTTTGGATCCCTCCCTTGCTCTTACGACCAGGGAGGCACTCCAGGGTTGGACGAACACCAGTCTGTTCACCAAAAAGACTCAGATTCCTCCCACCAAGAAGTGAGTCTTCCTATTGTTAAAGGACCGAGGGTTTGTATTACGTATCGGAACAAATGACAATTTGTCGAAAATTGCATTTTTCCTAACTATACAAACCTGAGGTCCTTTACATATAGTCCCACCTCATGCCACCCCTCACTCTGCAACTTTTTGCATGGGCCTAAAGCAAAAGTGATTCTTCACCTCTCGGGCGCGCGGGCGCGCGCACGATCGGACAAGCAGTTAACTACCGTTCTCCCCTTGTTCGAAGCTTACGACCGTCCCAGCTGCCGCTAGTTACCTTCCTATTGTTAAAGGACCTCAGGTTTGTATAGTTAGGAAAAATGCAATTTTCGACAAATTGTCATTTTCTAGATCTCTGAGTCAAGAAGTATCTTTATTTTGCATTTGGGGAACTGGATTACTGTGTGGCTGGTAGCTACAGCCAAGGAGGAATATTATATATAACTACTACAAGTTTTGCAGGCTTCTTCAGAAAAGTGGGAGGAATAAAGAGCGGTGATATTTCTCGTTTTGGGAAGAACACCATTCTTATTCATGCCAAGTCCACAACCCAAGCATACTATATGGTGACCTTGGACATTAAAAGTGATGGAATGATTACGAAGATCAAACCCCACTGAAGCTTATGTTATGGGAGAGGAGTACTATTTGATAAAAGACCTACATGACAATGGTGACTGAGGAGCAAAAGCACTAAAAGAGGAGACGTTCCCCCATGCATCACTTAGTAATAAATATGAAGTACTAAGCTTGATGGAAGAATACCAGCTTGGATTCAAACAATTTGACAAGAAAGGGAAACAAAATGGCACTAGTAAATTAACAGATAATAAACCAAACCTGTCACGACCAGTCCTTTCCAAATCATCACTTGATAATGCTCATGAACAGAAGAGAGTAAATGAGAAGGCTACAACCAAAGGACCTTCCACCAAGCCCAAAAAAAGAGTTTTCACGTCGATACTACAATGGAACTGTAGAGGTCTCGGCTCGAAGCGAAGAGCTGAAGGTACTGCTCCATGACCATAACCAAGGCATTGTGTGTCTCCAGGAAACAGCTTGGAAGCACACAATATAATCCTGGATTAAATTACAGCATATATAATTCTCCACCACTAATAGGAGATAGTGCTATGGGAGGTGCAGTAATTATTGCAATTAAGTCGTTGCAAGATTCCTTGCTATCAATTAATACTCATCTCCAAGCTATAGCATTAACATTAATTTTAGACAAGCAAATTACCGTCTGCTCCATCTAAGTTCCTCCTGATCTGGATTTCACTTGTAATGATACATTTACTGATCAATCAGCTTCCTACTTCATTCCTCCTTGGAGATTTTAATGCTTACAACCCCATTTGGGGTGGGAACTTGGCAAATGCAAAGGGTAGGATGTTGGATGGTCAAGACATCAGTCTACTTAATAAAGGAGCTGTGACGTATCATAATATCTACTCCAATACCTACTCGGCTGTTGATCTGCACATTTGCTCATCTAGTATTTGTATTGATATAAATGGTCAGTTAATGAATATACAAATGGGAGTGACCACTTCCCAATTCATATAAAATCAGTTAAGAATCAGCCATCTGAGTCACCTCCTAAATGGAAGGTAGCTGAAGCAGACTGGAAGAAATTTAGCAAGTCTTCTCTCATGGAGAAGAATGTAAAATCATTTCCATCCATTTCAGAAGCATATAATTGTTTTAATGACACTACCATCAACAGTGCAATTGCCTCTATTCCAACAACAAAAGGAAAGCCCTCTAGACCAGCAGTTCCTTGGTAGAACAAAACCTATGCTGTGGATCCAACTGATCATTGGGACCTTTAACTCCTTTACTCCTCCTCTTTTAAATTTTCCCATTTCCCTCCTTCTTCTTTCGTTGACGACCTTAGCATAGATTTGGACTATTGAATTGACTGCTCTTTTAACTTGATGGAGGGTGGAGTTGGACGGCATGCCACTCCACCCGTAAAACTAGAATACCTGACCAGATTGAGCGAGGGGAAATTTTTATGTCAAGCCATGCCCACAGTGCTGGGTCCGATCTCATGGGACTGACGACCCTTAAGGCACTGTGGGTATGGCGTATATCCAGGTGAGGATCCCAGAGCAGTTACCATTATGTAACAATATTGCTCCTCCCCCAGTTGGGCCTCCCTGGTGAGGGGGACCTCATCCTGGACGAACATATTATTATTATTCTATGGAAAACACACCAAACCCCACTATGACCTCTGGCATGGCAACGGACTATCCCCAAGACACCCCAGTTAGAGAAGAGCAGGATGGTATCAAAACTTGGTTACCATATAGACCATCAAGAAAAAAACAGATATCGTGTTGAACCAACCTTGACCCATTTCGACTCCCTCTTTGGTAGTGGAAGTTGGTCAAGATTCCTTATTATGGAAACCGAAAACAGAATATCGGCATTGAAATTGGAAAACTTTTTGTTGAATCGACATTCAACTGCAGAAATGTCATTCAGACTAATAAAAGACCAAACGTGGTTAATTGAAACCACAACTAGAAGCCAATCAGAAAATTACTTAACAATAAAAAATATTGATAATATAAATGTACATATAAAAAAACATGACAACATGAATAGTGTACAGGGTACCATTGTACTCTCTGATGATGAAGAACCTTTAGAAAAAAATATATTGCTAGATTCCCTTAAAAAGAGATATAATAATGTCCAAGATTGCGAAATTTACAACATAAACAGTAGGAGAAGTAATGGAAAAACTATCAAAATAGCAAAAATAAAATTTGACGGCCAAGAATTACCTTTAAAAATTAAGATTATGGGCCAAAGCAGAGAACTTTGACCGTACGTTCCAAAACCACTCCAGTGCCAAAACTGTAGTAAATATGGACATACAAAGAAAAACTGCCGTAATACAATGGTATGTGCATACTGTGGATCTGACGAACATTCCACACAGTGGAAGTGCGGTGAACCAAAGTGTGTGAACTGCGGGGAAAATCACCATGCTAGATCTAAAGAGTGTATGTCTTATATATACAACACAGAATTAAAATTACTTCAAGAAAGAACAGGAATGCCCATAAAGGAAGCCAAGTTAGAATTAAAAGTCAGAGGAATGTATGATCCTGCTAGAAAACAAATGTTTTCTACTATAAGTTCAAACAATGAGACAAAAATGGAAATGGATAAGAATATTAAAACCCTAACAGAAAAAAGGGAAGGAAAAATAATTACTTTGCATAAAGAGAACAATATAGCAAAAAACCAAGAAACATGCACAAATATTTGTTCAAATTCTTTTGAGATATTAAAAGAAATAGAATCTCAAGATGTTACATGCATCACTGAAATGTTAGAAGAAAGTTATAATGAACTAGAAGCTAAAGATAAAAGGAGGCCCCTGGAGAGGACTCCGCCCAAAACCAAAAAACCAACAATCATTAGAGAATTGTCTGTTATAGCAAAGACTAACTACCCAACGAAAGAGCACAAACCAAGAAATAAGAATATCCCATTGTCTCCTAAAATAGTACTAAAACCAATGGAAGCAACAACCCAGAACATCAAAGAAACAGCTCAGGAACAAACCATAGACAAAAATAATTACGTGATGGGAGAAGAGATTACTCCATCACCAATAATAGGAACAGCAAAAGCAAATGAAAAAAGAACACCACACAAAAACACATGTGGATGTAATAAATGTTTCATAGAATTATGCAACAAAAACAGAAATATAACAAAAGACAGTTTAACGAACACAATACAATTTTTTTTATAAAATGTAGAAGCAGAGAGACTACTAGTTTGGACACTGCGGAAAAGGCTGTCAGTGCATTGGACATCTAATATCTTATAAAGAAAAACAAATAAATGTCGTAAATCAAATTTTAGAAAAAATACAAATTGATGATCCACAAAAAGAAAATAGCACACTAACATAATATTTTCAACAATTACATTATACAATGGAACGTAAATGGCCTCCAGACCAGATTACATTTGGGAGAACTGCAACGATTACTTAAGGAATATGACCCAATGGTATTATGTTTGCAGCATGTCAATAAAACAATACCAACTTTACTAACTTGCAAATATCAAGTATTAAAATACAAATAAAAAATGATAATTATGTGATTTATAATTTATACAACCAACCAAATAAAAACTATGACATTGATAAACTTAAAGATTTATTAAACAATACAAAAGAGCCTACATTAATAGTAGGTGATTTTAATACTCATAGCCCAATATGGGACTGTAATTGCACAAATTCAAATAAAGCAGGGAGTAAAATAGAAGATTTAATTGATTCAAGCGACATTTGCTGTATAAATGATGATGAAATATCCACATTTTTCAAGAACACATGGGACATTATCCTCGGTGGACTTAACTCTATGTTCAACAAGCATAGTTGACAGATTGGATTGGAATACAGTTGATGACTTGCACACCAGTGATCATTTTCCAATATTAATTTCCTTATTGCATAATAGTCCTGTAAAACATGTTCCTCATTATAACATTTTTAAAGCAGATTGTGAACAATATAAAAAGCATACTAAAAATATCCCACCATTTGAATATTTCAAAGACCACAATGAAACTAATAAATTTGTAGTTAGTTTCATTGAAAACGCTGCAGATAAATCAATACCAAAGACCAAACCCCATCCAACAAAACACAAAGTTCCATGGTGGTCTGATAGGCTAACAGAATTAATAAATACAAAACACTCAATAGGGAGACGATTAGATAATTTGAATAAAAAATTCACTAAAATAAATACAAAATTTCCAATATTAGAAGGAACTTTGCAAAAAATGACTATATTATTGCTAGAAATTGATACTTTAAAACTTGTATATAACAAAATATCTGCAAAATTTAAAAAGGAAGTAATTCAAGGAAGAATAATTTTATGGAGGAAATACGTATCATATCTCTCAAATATTACTCCCATACAAAAAATATGCGAAAAATTCAGAAAAATAAATGGTACCCATGTTAAACCACCTAGACATGCGATATTAAAAGACGGGAAGAAAATACTTAATCCAAAAGAAATAAGCAATATAATAGGAGAAAATTTAGCAAATGTAAGTAGTGATAAGAATTTGGATGAACACTTTCGCCAAAGAAAAATAGTATAGAATTAATGACAATAAATTTTGAAACAAGGTAAGATATATATTATAATAGAAAGTTTGATATGGAAGAATTGGAATATGCTCTCTTGAACAGCAATAAATCTGCTCCTGGAGGTGATAATATTTGTTTTGAGATGATATACCACTTAGCACCTTTGGCAAAGTCATACTTATTACAATTTTATAATCATTTATGGCTTCGGAATTTATTTCCTGATGAATGGCGTGAAGCTATAATTATTACTATCCCCAAACCTGGAAAGGATCCAAGGAATGTTAATAATTACAGACCAATATCTCTAACAAGTTACTTATGTAAATTACTTGAAAAGATGGTGAATGCTCGACTAACATGGCACATTCGAGAAAATAAAATTTTGACTCCTACTTAATTCGGGTCGCAATGTAACAGGTCTACATTAGATTCTCTCTCTTTTCTAGAAGACCATATACGCAGAGGATTTGAACGAAAACAGGTAACTGTAGCTGTCTTTTTTGACATTGAAAAGGCTTATGATACTACGTGGAGGTATCCTACATTAAAAACTTTACAAAACAACAACATCCGTGGACATTTACCCAAGTTCATCCAAAACTTTGTGACAAAGCGCAGTTTTCAAGTGAGAATTGATGATACATTTTCCAAAACATTTCCACTTGAAAATGGTGTTCCACAGGGAAGTGTCCTTAGTGGCACGCTATTTACCCTAGCAATTAATGATATTAGTAAAACTTTACCTACTGGAATTAAAAGCAACCTTTATATGGATGATTTTGCCATCTATTATTCAGCATGTCGCATTAAACATGCAGAACGCATTATTAACAAAACTATGGTAAAAATAGATGAATGGACATCATCTGCAGGATTTAAATTAGCCTTACATAAGACCCAAGCAATCGCTTTTTACAAAGATAAAAGGTGGATGAAAAATGAAGAAATAGATTTGAAAATCAAAAGTCATAATATACCAATTGGCCAAACTGCAAAATTCTTAGGATTAGTGCTTGATACTCATTTAAACTGGAAGGCCCACATAGCCTACGTGAAATCAAAATGCAAAAAAGCTTTAAATCTAATAAGAAAATTATCAAGTACTACACGGGGAGCAGATAGACAAACCCTTACATTGCTATATAAAGCAACAGTACTGTCTATCATTGATTATGGCGGTGAAATATACGGCTCGGCTTCAGACACAACACTGAAATTATTAGACTCGGTTCACAATGAAGGCCTTAGAATATGCTCAGGAGCCTTTAGATCATCACCAACCTCTTCTTTACAGGTTGAATGTGGTGAACTACCTCTCTCTCTCCATAGAGAGTTAGTGACAATGAAGAGTGCCCTAAAGATTCAGTGTAGTGATTCCCCAACAAAAAAAATATTTGAATTGCGTGATACATTTATTAACAATCATATACCACCTTTCCCAATAAGAGCTAGAAGACTGTTTGAGTCACTTAATATAAATTCTCAACTACCTTCAATAGTAAAATTACCGCCTCCATGGAATATGAATAAGATAAAAATTTGCACTAACTTAAAATATTTATAAAAAAATTACTTGTATACTCCAGAACACCATAGACAACATACAATAGAGCACATAAGCCGAAAAGGTCCCCATTACGCAGTATATACGGATGGATCCAAATCAGAATACGGAGTGGGATACGCTGCAGTGTCCCAGGACAAAACATACCAGTTCTCTCTTCCCAACGATGCTTCTGTATTTACAGCAGAGTTATGTGCAATAACATCGGCCATAGAAATAATCAAAGAACACTCCTTTAATAATTTTGTGATTTATAGCGACTCTAGAAGCGCTATAGAAGCCATTAAAAGTTACAATCCCAGAAATAATATTGTGCAACAGATTAAGTTTTTACTCCATAAATCATATAATAAGGGAAAAAATATTGAAATATGTTGGATCCCTGCCCATGTCGGGATAAAAGGAAACAAAGAAGCTGATAAAGCAGCCAAGGAAGCAGTCCACATGATGAGAACAAGTATAAACATCCCTATTAGTGACTATATAGCTCATTTAAAAACAATCATTGTAAATAAATGGCAAAATATATGGAGCGAGGAATCAGAAAGTAATAAACTAAAACAAATAAAAACCTGATGTTAGGAAATGGAGCTCCATATATCAGAGAGAGAGACACACACAAGTAATCCTGACACGTCTACGTATAGGCCACACTCGTCTGACACATGGGCACTTGATGAGCAGCCCACGTGACCCTGCTCCAGTGCAAGGTGTTGATAACTGTCGGACACGTGTTGTGTGAGTGCCCAAGGTATGACCAGCAGAGGCTGTCAACCTTTGGTAATAATAGAATAAAAGAAATTTTGTCAGAATCTTTCACATTTTCAGTGGTTCCGGTTTTAACGTTTCTAAAGAACTCTGATTTAATTAATAAAATATAATAACGATACAAAAACCTCAGAGCAATTAATGAATTTTAGATAAAATTTTTAAGATTTTATTGACCTGTTATTAATTTTAATACACCTTTTTAATAAGTATGTATGGAAACGTGAGTAAATGTATTTATTGCCTGTTTGAGTTCTAGTATGAAAGTCTGTGCCCCTGTGCAGTTTTATAATTTATTGTTTATCATACTTCATGACCTATTTGGTCCCGGTTCCTGGCCTTTGGCCTAGACCTGGCATTTTATCTAATCCTTCGGGCCAGCCCTATGAGAGCTGAAAGTCAGCTCAGTGGTCTGGTTAAACTATTTTTATAATAATAATAGAACAAAACCTGCTGTAGTATGAGAAAGCTCATTATAAAATTTTATAAAAATTATTAGAGGAGTGGAACCGCACAAGCCAAAGTTATTTACCAACGTGCTGTGGCCAAAAAATAAATATTTTAAAAAGGCAAAAAGAGATTCGTGGATGTGCTACATAAATGGCATTAGCTCAAAAACTCCATCCAAAATGATTTGGAAGAAAATTAAAAAACTAAATGGCAAGTTTGTACCCGAACCTCTGCCTACCCTTAAGATAAATGACCTAATTAGCCAACCAGAGAGGGTGACAGAAAAATTAGAACATTTCTCGAGAACATCGAGTAGTGAGAACTATTCTAGAGAATTCCAAGACATTAGAAAGGCCCAGATTTCTCTTGATATAGGTGAAAATAATTTTGAACCATATAATGCAAAATTTACACTGCAGGAACTCAAAGATGCCTTGCAGAATATCAAACCACCAGCCCGTGATGAAGATAAAAACTTAATGGAATGCTGGAACATCTCCCAGAAAAGTCAAAGAAATTTCCTCTAGATATAATGAATGAAATCTGGGAAACTGGTATTATGCCTAAGAGCTGGAAATTATCATTAATCATCCCTATGCAGACACGAAACAAGGATCTTTCTTTACCCAGCAGCTACAGACCAACAGCTCTCACCAGTTGTTTTTGTAGGCTGATGGAAAAGATGATTAACACCAGACTTGTATGGCACTTAGAAACAAATAAATTGCTTTCTCCATTCCAATTTGGCTTTAGGAAAACTATCAACTTTAGATCCCTTGCTCAAGCTCCCAAACCAAATACAACAAGGTTTTGCTAAACAGAGCCAAACAATAGGAATTTTTTTTTTATTTGGAAAAGGCATATGACATTACATGGCTCTTTAGTATCATAAAGTTGTATAAAATGGTAATTAAAGGATAAATTATCAGATATGTAAATTTGCTTTTATCAGAAAGATACATTAAGGCAAGAGTTGGAAATCGTGTATCAAGACCTTTCTTACAAGAAGAGGGAGTTCCTCAGGGTAGTGTCCTTATTGTCACCCTCTTTGCTATTGCCATTAGTTTTGTTTGTATGGTGTTTTTACGTTGCATGGAACCAGTGGTTATTCAGCAACGGGACCAACGGCTTTACGTGACTTCCGAACCACGTCGAGAGTGGACTTCTATCACCAGAAATACACATCTCTCACTCCTCAATGGAATGGCCGAGAATCGAACCCGCGACTACCGAGGTAGGACGCTAATACCATACCAACCACGCCGCTGAGGCGCTTAAATATTAGTGATGTATTAGAAAATATATCATCACCAGTAAAAGACTTTATATGTCGATGATCTGGCTCTGTACTGCACAGGATATGATGCAGTTTCTTTACTAGCAAGTTCATGCAAAGAGACATCAATAAAGTAAGCAAGTGGGCTAATGAGCAAGGATTTCGATTTTTCAAATAAAAACTGTCACTGTTTGGTTCTGCAGGCACCGAACTACAGAACCCATTCCAACTCTTACCTTCAATGGAACGATTTTACCTTACTCCACTGAGGTAAAATGTTTAAGAATGGGCTTTGATGAAAAGCCCACTTGGAATAATCATATTGACCAGTTACAAGTGAAAGTGAAGAGATCATTAAATATTTTAAAAGTAGTATCTAATTTTAATTGGGGTGCTGATAAGAGATTGTTGTTAAGGCTTGACAGTGTAGTATGTTTATCTAAGTTAGACTGTGGCAGCCAAGTATACTCATCTGCTTCAAAGACTAAACTTAAGGAATTGGGGCTAAGGATCTGCACTGGGGCTTTTAGAACTTCACCCATTGAACGTATTTATGTAGACTCCCAACAGCTACCAGCACAAGGGAGAATCCTTTTGAGATCTTGAAACGGTGGGATTCAAGTCCTTTTAGATTTAGAAGATATTGAACATCATTTCAAATCAGACAGCTGGGTGAACTGGAGGATGAAAATATAAAAACACAAAAGATCCTACTAGTTGAACATCATGCCATCCCTCCTTGGTTTATTCCAGCAATGGATGTATGCACTAAAGAGACAGAGAAGAAAGGTCGTCCGGAAGAAGAAGTCAGAAACAAGTTTTTGAAGCATGATGAGCGGCATATAAATGGCAGGAAATCTATACTGATGGATCAAAATCAGGAGATGGGCTATGCAGTGGTGTGAGGGTGAATCATATATAAAAAAAGTTACCAGACTCCTCATCCATATTCACTGCTGAAGCAACAGCCATAGTTAATGCATTAAATCTTACATCTTATAAGAAATATAAATCCACAGTAATATATATTGACTCAAGGAATGTTTTAGAAGCCCTAAAGAAGTTTAACCCCTCCCATCACCTAATTTAAAATGCTCAGGAATGAATGGCTTTAATTCTGTTAGCCACAAATCAGTTAAGTATTGTTGGGTTTCTGGCACACTGGTGTAGAAGAGAACGAACTGGCTGATAGTGAAGCAAGGGATTCTGCAAGATGTGATTTCTTCACTAATAAGGTGCCACATTTGGATAGGCATCCAGTCATTAGATGATATATTCATAAGAAATGGCAGCAGAGATGGACTTTCCCCATTTTATCCACAAATATTTGAAAAAGTATTGATTTTTGGATTTCGGGTTTTAACCGTAACACAAGATTCGAGATCATTCTTACACAGCTTAGGATTGACCATACCTGCCTCACCCGTGGTTATATTTTAGGGGGAGACAGTGGCCCAGTTTGTGATCACTGTGATGGTCAGCTATCCGTTGAGCACGTGATGGTGTTGAGGTAGATAACCGTATGGGTTACCTGAAAGAATCTGGTTATTTTAATGAGATATGATTTTAGTATATTTAGTAAAGATTTTAGTCATTTATTTTATAAAGTATATATTTTAAAATATAAAAGTTTGATTTATTTTATAACGGTTTTATCTATCGTCATTCTTCATTTTTTACGTTCATATTTGAACAGTTATCATTCACTTATTCATAATTAATCATTATTGATTTATATATCATATTTTCATTTGGGCGCTGAATAATCCTGAATCAATCAACCAACAAGGTGGCATTGTCTGCATAGGTGTTGTACTATATTATTTTCAAGAAAAATTATCATGTTATCAATGAAGATGAAAACCACCCAAGGTCCAACACCATCATACTGTACTGCAGAACACCAGTTACTAAAATCACTAAAATCACAATGAATAACAAACATATAGTTAGGTGTCTAAAATACCTGTGTTTAAGGAAGAGAAAATAGCTTCTGGCTTTGATTCATAAGTGTGAACATTTGAACATTTAGTCAGTCACGTGAAAGCAAACAATACTCTACAATATTAGTTCTGATGAAGTGTAAAACCTTCACCTTAATTGGTTGGTAGGAGTTACTGCAGTCACAAACCTTGTTACCAAGGTTGCAGGTGTGCCTAGAGCTCCCCTTTTCTGTTGATTTACCTTGATTTGTTGTTGCTGCTCTCAAATACTTACTGGATTTTGTTGTTTATTAAGACTTTCTTATTGCGTTTTATGGCAATTCTTATCTGTGCAAGTCAATGAGAAGGAATCCTGTACGTATGTATTTGCCTCGACAATACCTGAATAAAGACGAAAGTGCATGGCATTGACTTTCTATCATTTTCCTGTAGTATTTACTTGTGTATATATACATACATATATATATATATATATATATATATATATATATATACACACACACATATATGTATATATATATATATATATATATATATATATATATATATATATGATATATATATATATATACATACACACACACACACACACACACACACACACACATATATATATATATATATATATATATATATATATATATATATACATATATATACACATACACTTACATACATTATAGTATAATATATATTATATACTATATATAACATATATATAATATATATAATTATAAATATATATGATATATATATATAATACCTAATGCTCTATATAATTTTACATATATATTACACAGGACACTTACCACCATTTATATATATATAAATTATATCCTAGATATATATAGTATAGTATATATATATATATATAATATGATAATATATAACTTAAAATCGATTCAGTCATGTAGCAATAATCCTAAATGTCCTGGTAATATTATGCTATCTTCATTTTATTTTTGTAACCTATAAACTACGTTACCACATGAGGATCTAATCAAATGCATCGTGGGCTTATATAACAAGTATATTCTCTCCGAGTTAGAAACATTATGTGAAAATGAGAAAATGACAACTAGTAAAACCAACTTTGTTGAAATGTTAAATTATATATTAACCATAACTACAACAAATTTAATATAGTTCATAGACAAAAAAATACGCATTTCTATGGGTAATCGTTACAGCTATAACAATGCCAGTTTACATTCACACTTTTAAGAACCTAAATTCTTGCATAATAATCCAGTGGAAGGTAGACTTAGGTGTATAAAAATACATACATACATACATACACACATATATATATATACATATATATATATATATATATATATATATATATATATATATATATATATAGATGATCTATTATAACAATAACAGATATATTATTCGATTTTACGTAAGTCATTCTATATTACAGTGCTAAAAGATTCTGATACTGCACTAATAATGACCTTTATAAAAGAGGATCCCTCAGATATTGATGTTAAAATGATTAAATATTAAATTTATGAAAATGTTTTGTAAAAAAATAAGAGATTTTAATTTTGAAGTACTACATAAGATTGCCTGCTTTTTATTGGAATACAACAGTAAATTCGAATACAACACTAAATATGACTTAATGATCCATCTTATGTATTGATGTATGTTAAAATGATTCAATACTAAATTTTCAACAAAAGCTTACGAAAAACAAGATCCTAATTTTGACAGACTACGACTGCCTGGTTTTTATTCGAACGCTTCTATACTACTACTCAATATGACTCAGTGTCATATGCTCCAATTCTCTAGATTTGTCAATATTTGTATGAGTAGCGAAGATCGTAGTTTACACCCTCAATTATTTGCTAATAAACTAATTACTCGTTTATTTCCAACGAGGATGATTAAAAACTAATTAATAACTCTGAACATAAGACATTTCCAACCATAATTAGTATAATTTCAATGTTCAGTTAGAGTACCCGATTAATTTTATCAGAACGTAAAAAAAATATTTTTTCTCTTCTCTTGTATATGCGATATATGTACAAATTGCATGTATTGTATAAAAGCCTTAACTATCAGATATACATAAACACACACACACACACACACACACACATATATATATATATATATTATATATATATATATATATATATATATATATATATATATATATATATATATATATATATATATATATATATGTGTGTGTGTGTGTGTGTGTGTGTGTGTGTGTGTGTGCGCGCGTGTGTGTGACTGGTAAAAATGTTATGTTACAACAGAATTCCATCTAATAAAAAGAGCCCATCAAAAAGCCAAAATATAGAAAGTAAGTACTATATTTCTGAGACTGCTGTCTCTCTCTTCAGGTAGCTAAAGAATGAAAGAAGGTTGTCGTTTAAGATTAGCCAGCCTTGTGCTAGCACGGGCTCTTGCTCCTGGATAAGAAAAGGTACAAGTAAGGCAGTATTTATACCAAGAGGTCCATCCACAGGTAAGCTGTTTCACTAGGTCACCCTGGGGTGATCTAGTGAAATAGCTTACCTGTGGATGGACCTCTTGGTATAAATACCGCCTTTTCTGTACCTTTTCTCATTCCTTGCCTACCTGAAAAGAGAGAGACAGCCGTCTCTGAAATATAGTACTTACTTTCTATATTTTGGCGTTTTTATGGCCTCCTATTATATAATTAATTATATATTATATATAGTATATTATATATAGATATATATACTATATATTATATATATATATATGTATATATAGTATGTCTTATATAATATATATATATATATATAATAGTAATAATTATATACAACACAGACAAACAGACGGACAACAGTAAGTAGACAGACATACACACACAGACAGACAGACAGACAGACAGACAGACAGACACACACATATATATATATATATATATATATATATATATATATATATTATATATATATATATATATATAGTAAGTAAAATTATTTGTAGGGACAGCGAAAGATATACAGAAGAGATCAAGCACCAATTAATATAAGTAAAGTAGGCACATATAGCATACCGAAAAAGGATAGCTAAAGAAAATCAAGAAAGTAACCCAGAAATGATAGCAAAGTAATTAACGGGAAGGGACAAAGAATTTGAAGCACCGGAACATCGATGCCATTTGCGTGCTGACACCTGGACTTCGGGCTTCGTCCTCATTTAATCATTTTAATGGGTAAGCGACCGTCTCTGGCACACGTGTCGCATGTAGTTTATAATTCCTTGTTTTTACAGAAATTGTAGAATATTCACTGTAAAAAAAAATATCGTAGAGATAAATTATTCAACAAGAACGTATGCTGTCTGTTATACCAATCCGGCGTTGCCCTGGGTAACTGAATAGCAACCGATAAATACTCTCTCTCTCTCCCTCTCTCTCCAACCTTCTCTGTTTGTTATCATCTTTCTTCTTCCTAACACCCCCTTTACTCTCCCCCTCTCTCACTTCCTCTACCTCTCACTCTCTCTCTGTCACACCATGCCCAATTCCGACCCCCTTTGGTGCCATTGATGTCTTAACCCCTACAGTTTTCAACAGCAAGCCATATTTGGTACGTATAACGAAAACCAAAACTCATATTATTTACTACGTCTACCGAAAATCAGGTATGATCAATTTGTAACGTTATTAATTCTACGGGCTGAACTAGCCCTGTTTCGGGGAAGGCGCCCCGCCCACTCCGGCGCCTTTGGTGCCTTTTGTTGCTTGAAACCCCATTATAAACGATCTTAGGGGTCCCCACTATAACTCTGCCAAGTTTCATGTCCATCGGACCAGGCGTTTGGCCGTGATTGAATGACAGACATAGCGCCCATTATAGTAAGATATATATATATATATATATATATATATATATATATATATATATATATATATATATATATATATCTAGCGGGTCCCAGCTAGATTGGTCCGTGTAACCCAGAGCATAGTTTATGAAAAGAAAATAGATAAATCAAGCCACAATTGAATACAGTACCGCGACCTGAATTGTGAGGAATGCAAATCTGACAAAACAAACAACATCCTTGAAAATGAATATCAAAATGAAGCATCATAAACATATATGGAAAGAAAAATTCTTGGTGTTGGGAGAGATTCCAATTCACTTGAGAGCCTTTTGGTAGACTATGTTCTTTGTTTTTCCCTCTGGTGACATAATGAACAGGCGTTCCGGAGAGCCCACTCTTGAGCACGCCACATAAAGGTGCCCGTGAGAAAAGCAAGGTTGCTCCAAGTTGATGCCAACATGACTGGGAACTGAAAGCGCTAGAAACTGAAAGGAAGATCATTAGGGATGATGGGAATTCGCTGGGATGAAAATATTCTCACCAGTTCCATACCCAGTCAGGATCATTGCTTCGATCAAGTTTGAACGCAGGTTTTTGATGATGAGTCGCGTTCCGTTGCAGAGTTTTGGACTGTCCAGGTTTTGAAGAAGAATGACTGGGGCTCCGATTTTGAGGCGCAGGACATGAGGAGGACATCCTAGAGGGTTCAAAGATTTCATTCTGTTGGGTATTTTACTGCTTTGCTTGGGTCCATGACTGCGTCGATTGAGTCGTAGGGCTTCCCGTTGCCTGGCAGCATTCTCTGTACCTGAAGATTGAGCTTGGTGATTGACTCATTCTTGGGGCCCAGGATTGCCCTCTCGCGAATCCAGTCCGGTTTGTCGTAGTTTTGCAGGATGCTTGGAAACACCGCGTCCATCAGGTCATCAGCAGATTTGACCAGGGTGCAGAAATTGCTCGAAAATTGGATTAGCCCTGTCTCAGGATCGACCGGCGCTTTGCCATTCCCCAGGGTTAGCAAGTGGTTGGAAAATAGTCCTTCTGAGGAGTCACCAGACAACTGGCAACTGATCAATTCTCTCTCTCTCTCACTCCAACCTTTTCTGTTTCTTACCCTCTTTCTTCTCCCTATCATGCCCTCTACTCTCCCTCTCTCTCTTCTCCCTATCATGCCCTCTACTCTCCCTCTCTCTCTCTCTGTTACACCCTGCCCAACCCCGACCACCTTTGGTGCCATTGATGTCTTACCCCTCCAGTATTTGATAGTAGGTCATATTTACTACGTATACCGAAAATCGAAAGACATATTATTTACTACGTATACCGAAAATCGAAACGCATATTATTTACTACGTATACCGAAAATCGAAACGCATATTATTTACTACGTATACCGAAAATTGGGTATGATAAATTCACGGTCCAGATAGAACAGGTCAGCCAGACAGCGTCCCAATTTTAAGCCTCTTCTGCGCACCTACGTCATCTGAGGGAGCGCGGTGGTGAGAACCATTAAGAACGTAGGTCTAACACACCGTCAAGAATCTTTTTAGAAGAGGATGTTTTTGATAATGTGATCTTTCAAGTGTCAACAGAATGTAAATAAAACAACATTTGCATTTTGAAAATATTCTATTAAGTTACAACTTTTGTCTTTTTTCTTAGTGCCTCCCTGCATGGTTGCCGTTGACGTTTCCTATACTTTATCAAATTATTAAGATATCTCATTCGAAAATATACGGATATATTTACATAAAAAGCTATAACATCGTCAGAAACTTCAATATTTAGCTTTTTCAATTCAAAGCAAAGCTTTTTAAACAATGTTTGCCCTCTATGAGTGCTTTCCCGTTTACATCATTAGAGATCACCCGCATTATTACTAACTGTGATAAAAAATGACTAGAAGGTACATGCAACTCCCCCCTACTTACATAGTCTATCCAAGTATCACTCTTTGGTACTTCTTTATTCTTATTTCCTAACTCAGGTTATTTCACACAAAATATTTTGACAATATACCCCCCAATGTATTTGAGAGCCCCCTCCTCAATTACTCCCTCGATATCTTTTTATTTCTGTTTGCTCTCAAAAGGTTTTCTTCCTCATCAAAAACATCTTTTCCTAAATCAAAATCTAAATTTCTAAACATCTGTGTTGTTAGACATATTTCTAATGCTAACTCCCTTTCTTTTGTTACAAACTCACCTTCATTGGGAGATTCAAGGGATTTTGCAACTGAGGTGATATTACACTTTTCACTTATTACCTTCATTTCCTTCCCTAACAACAATTTTTTATGCCTGAATTTAAAATTCACTGCATTTGGATGATCATGGTGACCATCCATGGCCTTATACACCCAAAGAAATGTTCAAGGCAATATTGATTTAATCTTTCTGTCAGCAGGTAGCCAATGCTGTGAGAGGTTTTTAACATTGAATAAAGCAATGGTGGATTTACATGAAAAAAATTATTTTTTTCTCCAGAAAGAATATATATATATATTTTTGCATTAGGACTTTTAACTAATAATACTAATTAACTCGATGACCTTGAGCAATTTAATTTACCTGTTTGTTTTTCTACATCAATACCAAAAACAGGGCTTTTACCAAACTCTCCATACATGCATAAAGAATTCATGATGTCGAGCCAATCATTCGTTATCAAAAGAATAAAATTGGACGTTTCACTCCAGTTTGGACACTTCAACAGTCTCCTTTCGCCTAAATATTTTACTGAATTGGCACATGATGTACACACCATTTTCACTGCTAATTTAACGCGCTGTCTTTGTTGACCCGTTACATTTAAATGGATTTCATTTATCTTGTATGTAAGCCCATAGTCTGTTTTGGTTTTACTAAGTATTTCTCGTATGCTAGAAGCTGAAATACACTCTTCATTATTAAGGAAAAAAACCAGTCAATAAACTATTTCTTACTAATTTGATTAAATGGGGAACATCAGAGAACGCGACGTTAATTCTGTCAGCATGACAACAGGCATGTACCCACTGGTCTTTGTATGGCTTTTCTTTTGGAAAAAGACGGTATTTTATGCTGGAGTTTTCCATTTTTTCACGTGTATTAGAACAGCCAAATACGAGCAGTTACTTGGCATTATCAATGGTAGAATGAATGAATGAATAATAAGATATATGGGGACACAGCAAGTCCTATAGTCTACCTACGGTCCAGATACTATCTGGACCTTGCATATTGTTTTGGTTAACCTCGTGTCGTGTAGGAGACCAGGGCGCGTGACGTCACAGTATTGGTGATTCATACCCAGAGCTGCGCGCTGGCTGACCCGTGGATAAATTTGTTACATTATTAAGGCTACGGGCTGAACCAGCCCCGTTTCGGGGAAGGCACCCCGCCTCCTCCGGCGCCTTTGATGCTCTTTGTTGCTTGAAACCCTTTTGTGAACTGGAATCCCAAACGTAGGTTTCGCCTTTCCCGAGGTGGAAACCCATCTCCATTCCGAATCTCAGTCCCGTCAGATCGACGGCCCTGGCGCCCATACCAATCATGCATACATACATACGCACATTTCCAAATATATAAGTATCCTATATATATATATATATATATATATATATAGATAGAATATTATAATATATACATATTAGATATAATTATATATAATATATATTATATATATATCTATATATATGTATATAATATATATTATATATATATATTATTACAGGTGCTGTCATGACTGAAAATTGCTGCCTGCATTTACCCTCTGGGTAATATAAACAGACAATGAAAGATAGCTATAAGAACTGTGCATGCATCAACGTACGTTCTTGTCGAATTCTTTGTCTCTACGACACTTTTCTCTTTGTTTACTGTGTAGCTTCAACAATTTCTGTAAAATCAAGGACTAATAAACTACATGCGACGCATGTACCCGAGGCGGTCGTGTACACATTAAAATGATTAAATGTTTTTGTTGAATTCTTTGTACACATTACAATGATTAAACGAGGACCAGGGTCCACAGTCCAGGAGTTAGCACGCCAATGGCATCGATGTTCCGGTGCTTAAAATTCTTTGTCCCTCCCCGTTAATTACTTTGCTATCATTTCCATGCCATATTCAGTTTGCCTTGTCAAATGGTTTACCTTACTTCCTTGATTTGTTTAGCTATCCTTTTTCGGTATAGTACCTATGTTCCTACTTTACTTATATTAATTAGTGCTTGATCTATTCTGTATACCTTTCGCTGATTTGTCCCTTCTTAATACACACATACATACATGAATAACTTGATCATTAAATATATAAAACGTGATACTATGTATAAATAAAGGTAATGCCATGAAGGAGAATGAAAAACGAGAACTGCCGAGATCTCTCGGTCTTAACGACCCTTTACTAAAGACAAGACTGATCAGAACAATGAGAAACATAGTAGAGTTAAGCATATATAAAAGGACATTACAGGACTAACAAAGGGGCCAAGTCACATTAACGAAACGAAAAAACGCCCATGGGCTAGATAGGGGTTTCTTTTTCGTTATTAACAACACTATAAAACTGTTTGTGAGCTTTTTATTAACATAAATAAATTATATGAGGTGGATAGCAGAGATCATTTCCTATCTTTTTTATGTATTCTATTTCATGGTCAAGATATTGTGTACTCGTAATCCGCAAAGCACGTAAGAACATGGAAGGTGGCCAGAATAAAAATGTACATATGTTAAATTATTTGTGGGTTTCCTGTAAATACTGAATTTACATTGGAAAGACTATATATTAATACATCTAGGAAAGGAATGACATTGTTATTTTCAATTTTAACAGTGAATTTTATGGATGGCACTAACTATTCAATTTAGACAATAAATCTTTTACATCGATACCAACAGGCAAGACTACTAAGATGTCATCTACATAGCTGAAACATTTTAATGGGACAAGTATGATATTCGGGAGGTGTTGCCTTTCAAAGAATTCCATATATAAGTTTGAAAGGAGAGGTGATAAGGGGTTACCCATGGCCATACCAAATATGTCTTTGTAATATTCTCCATTAAAAGTACCTTATTTATATGGCCTAGCTAAAACTCATGAGGAAAACAACTCTATGCAGCCAATTACTGTAGGACCAATTGCTCATAAACTATCCAAATGCATCACTAAATTGTTATCCCCGTTACTTGGAACTGTATCTAACTCACACATCCGGAATTCTCTTGAACTTGTGGAAAAATAGAATAACATTGTAATAAACCCTAGTGAATTCTTTGTCAGTTTTGATGTATGTTGCTTGTTTGCAAAAGTCCTTCTTGTCTCTGTGCTAGAATATTTAAGTGATGAACTTGTATTGCATGAATTGCCTATGTCTGTTAGCCACATAATTTCACTGATTAATTTGTGTATTTGTGATTGCAGATTTACTTTTAATGGAGAATATTACCAACAAATATTTGGTATGGCCATGGGTAACCCCTTATTACCTCTCCTTTCAAACTTATATATGGTATTCTTTGAAAGGCAACACCTCCTGAATATTACATTTGTCCCCTTAAAATGGTTCAGCTATGTAGATGACATCTTAGTAGTCTAACCTGTTGGTATTGCTGTAAAAGATTTACTGTCTAAATTATAATTCAGTGCCATCTATGAAATTCACCATTGAAACTGAAATTTATAGAAAACTCACAACTAATCTAACATAAATACATTTTTATTTTGGCCACTATCTTTATATTAAAACGTAAATTTTTTCTTTCATGTTCTTATGTGCTTTGCGAATCGCAGGTCCACAATATCTTGACCACGAAATAGAATACATAAAAAAGATAGAAAATTACCTCTGCTATTCACCTCATATAATTGATTTATGTTATCAAAAAGTTCACAACAAGTTTTATAATGTTATTAATAATGAAAAGAACCCCCAAAAATGTACTTTAGCTTGCCTTACTTTCGGGGATTTGAAACCATAAAATCAATATTTAAATAATTTAATGTTAATGTTGTGTTCTCTTATAACTGTACCATTACAGTATGCTAAGTAAGAATAGTCCAGTAAAAATAACATCATCATTTACAAAATTCCTTGTAAGGATTGCCCGTCTTTTTTATATCGACCAATCAAGCAAAGACTTAAATGTATGAATAAAGCAGCATAGTTATTCAGTTAGAATAGCCCAGACTTCAAATGTACTATTCATCAGTGCCTCTGGCCTAAATCTGATATTCCATTCCAATGTAACTGATATGCAAAGTTAAACTACAGAACGTGAGTTTGAAGTTGAGATTTGTATGCAATTATCGAAGACTTTCGACCCACCGATAGATAAAATATAGAATTTTTACCAAAGGCCAAGCGGTGGGAACAATGAAAGTCATTCAGGGGTGAAACGGAAATTGACAATGAAAAGGATTGAAAATTGTAACAGGAGGAAAACTTCACAGTTACGCTATGAAACGATTGTTACAGGATGGAGGAAATACAGATGGGAGAAAGGGAACACGAACGGAGATACAGTAAAAGGAATGAAAGGGGTTGCAACTAGGGGCCGAAAGGACGCTGCAAAAAACCTTAAGAAATGCCTACAGTGCACCCCGTGAGGTGCACTGACGGAGTTAGGACACGAGTGTCGAGCATATCTCACGCATATCGTGATTCTGAGAACCTTTTACGACGAAACTCATTAAAACTTTGCAACGCGTTTCAAAGTTTGCACAACTGTCACGCCTAGAAAATAAAGACAGTTCAAACATATCCCCAGGTATCGATAACTCTGTACTTTTTACACGACACCTCGATGTTAGTATCCTAACTGACTTTCGGCCAAGCTGCATTGCACAGACACTGCGTGGAAGGTATGTGATTTTATTTTGATTTACCTATTACTTAGTTCATTCATGTTTTTTCTTTAAATAAGAGATCTCTTCTTTTTGTAATTTCCTTTATTTCCCTTGACCTTCTTTTCATCTTTCTAATGAACACCATATACTTTGGAAGCTTCATCGAAGTCAGTGACCCCTGTGTATTATTATTATTATTATTACTATTATATTATTATATTTTTGGGTAGAAATCTCAATACGAGAGCACAAGAATAATATACTGATGGAAGCAGTAGTAAGATTTAATAAAACTATGTAAAAGCTTTCGAACCCTACCCTGGGTTCAACTTCTGTCGATTTAACTGAAAATTAACTTAGGGTAGGGTTCGAAAGCTTTTACATAGTTTTAAAAAATTTTACGACTGCTTCCATTAGTATATCATTGTGGACCTTAAAGAACATTGTTATTATTATTATTATTATTATTATTATTATTATTATTATTATTATTATTATTATTATTATTATTATTATTAAAGAGGATGGCAGCATCAGTGGAATTGATTTTATATACGGTCTTTTCAATTCTTCTTATTATTCTCTTCTCATCAGGGCTGATATTTGCTAATAGCTGGCCGATATTCATATCTTGGTTAAAGAAATGTCTTCTAAAAATACTAATTTATTGATATGATAACTAAAAGTGGCGTATGGTCGCCGTATGGTTAACAAATCTTAGTCTGGACGTTGTCTAAGGGCGTAACGGAATTCCAACGTTTCCAA
This sequence comes from Macrobrachium nipponense, assembly GCF_015104395.2. Lineage (NCBI taxonomy): Eukaryota > Metazoa > Arthropoda > Malacostraca > Decapoda > Palaemonidae > Macrobrachium > Macrobrachium nipponense. The sequence goes on from NC_087219.1 coordinate 21,270,509, forward strand.
CCGTATCTTCGGTTCATTTTCAAGGAAGGGTGAGCTTGAACTGATTGGAATGGGTGTTGTTGTTGTTGTTTTTGATTAAGCTGACCTTGTGTCAGCACGGGCTCTTGCTCACAGAGCAGCCCGTAATTCAGGATGGTGAGAAAGTGGTAATGGTAGGATATGGTCCTTTATTAGGTGATAATGTATGAGTTGATGAGTGTGATATTGGAAAGAAACATTTGATGGGTAAGGTTGTCCAACCTTTTTAAACCCTAAGATGCCCTTCAGTGGTAGGAAAAGTGCAATAGTAGTGAGTGTTGGCAAGTCAGAGAGGCCAACAGATGGGAAGAAGGAAGATTATGAGTCTGAGAAAAAGATTGCTAATTAGTTAGCTTGTGAGGTCTGTAAACATTTCCTTATTCCATTCCTATTTCGAGTGGGAGGTAGTGTGTGTTGTTGATGCTTGAGGCTGAAAGGAATGCTGTGCATGAGGTGAGGGAGTGATGAAAGATGCCAGAGTCGAGGCTTCGCTTCTGGATGTTGGGTGATGAAGGTTGATGTTGGCGAGTCTGTGTCAGTCATGCACTGGGTGGATGGTTTGTTGTTCTGTGTTTTATGGTTTGTATGTGAGTGGATAGAGGTGTTGGGAGGTGTGAGGAGTCTTGACTGATGACACCGAGTTTTGCTATTCAGGACAGTGTCTTGCACCTACCTCTGTGGTGGGTAGGAGCATAGGAAGCCTGCAAGCTGTTGGGTGTTGTTTAGGATATGTCTTGTTATTTGAGTGACTGATTGTTCGTTTCCTTCATGACTTTGTCTTAGTTGTTGTGTTTCTGGGCAGTGTAATATATAGTGTTCCAGTGGTTCTTCTGTATTTGTTTCGCAGTATTTACGTGGTTTAGGGTTGCTTTCTATTCTTTGCCTTGTGCATTGGTATCCGAACCTTAGCCAATGTATTATTACCGCTAGTGCTTGTGCCATGTTCTTCGGTATGCTGTGTGGTGTCTACATACCATTTTAGTCTTGGAGCCTCCGAAGATGGCTCTCCTGATTCTGCTTTCCTCTTGTGTTTGGCAGTATGCTGCCGCTATGCTTTTTAGTTGGGTTAGTGAGTGGTTGATTTTGATGTTGACATTGTTTATGTGTAGCCCGCTTTTTGCCAAGGAATCTGCTTCCTCATTTCCTTGTATTCCTACATGGCTCGGGATCCAGTTGAGAGTTATTTGTCTGTTTCTGTTTTGGTGGAGTTTTGCCAGTGCCCATATGCTCGTTAGGAGTTTGATATTTTCTTTCGCTTTGCCTTTTGTGATGGCTTGTATTGCTCCTTTCGAGTCAATGTGTATTGTAGTGTTACCCAGTCTGTGTTGGGAGTCTTCCAGTGCTTTGACGATGGCTATCAGCTCTGTCTGTAGTGTGGAGGCAGTGTCAGAGAGCCTCCAGCTCCCTTTGAGTGTTGTTGAGTAGACTCCTGCTGCTGCCGCTGGGACGCTGAAGTCTACTGATCCATCTGTAAAGTATATGTTTGTGGCAGTTGTCAACTGTATTGCTTCTTGTGCTGCTTGCTTTAGCTGTTGGGTGGTGCATGCTTCCTTGCTTGCTGGAAGAATTGTGTAGTTTGTGTTAAAGGGTTCTGGTTCCCAGGGTGCTGGTTCTGTGTATTCACTGAAGGGGGTGTCTTCCCTGATGGCTGCAGCATGATTTTGCATGCCTACTCTTCTCAGTGTATCTAGAAGGTTGCCAGCATATGTTTTGGGAGGGTCTAGTTCTTCATGGAGATTAATGCATTTCCTGATTCTTTTTGAGTGGACAGTCTCTGTCATTTTTTAAGGTTTTTAGCAGGATGGATGTGTTTCTCTGATCTATCCTATGAATCAGAGATTGTAGTTTTGTTTCATGTCTTAGGATGGTCCACATTGGTGCTCCTGTAATGAGTCTTAAGGCGTTGTTTTGGATTACTTCAAAACTTTTTTGTTCAGTACTTATGAGATTGGTGAGGACTGGTGGGGCATACTCTACTCTTGATCTTATCGTCTGTATGTAGAAAATTCTGAAGGCATGGTATACGGCTCCCTACCTTAGCGAGGTGATTCTTTTCATGGCGTTTTGTCTGCATTTGATTTTTTGCTTAAGTGTTTCTATTTCTTTGCGTGGTGAGAGTTGTATGTTGATGTTGACTCCTAAGTACATGAAGTTGTCTACTCATTCGATGGGTGCTCCCATGAATTGTATTGGGTTCAGGTCTGTATTGTATTTGATTGCCATTGCCTTGGTTTTTGCTGTGTTGATTTTTAGTCCTAGGACTGTGCATTTGTTTTCAATCTGTGTTATGGGAATTTGCATGTTTTGGTGGGCTCTATGCCTGTTTGTGTGCGTTCGGCGGTATTAATTGTGTCCCGGGTGCTCTGCCTGGTGAGAGCCAAGTTTTCATTGGCTGAACAGGGGATTAAGTCCCTGAGTCAAGCCGTCTTCCAGAGGTGGATGCTCACACTGATCTTCGCATGCGGACGCTGGAGACTGGGAGGGTAGAATTGGGAGGGTCATTGCCGGTAGATGAGGGCACCTGATTGGTACATTCGATCGACTCTGGTGTGCTGGCGGGCAGCGCCCTATGAGCCACCGTCAGCAGGAGTAAAGTCTCTTGAGTGGTGTTGGGGCTGGGTCTCTCCTTCCCAATGTGTAGGGCCTCCAAGAGGCGGAGGCGACGGTGGTCTGCCACCTTATTGATAATTCCAATATTAGGAATTATGTCCTTTCGAGTTATCCTAGCATTGTGAACGTTTTTAGCATGATTATGGATGGCGTCTTCCTGAGCATGGCAGGATATCCTCTTGGAAAATCGCATCGTTGTCATACCAATGTAAGCACCGGGGCATTCCTGGACAGGGCATTTGTATTGGTAGACAACGTTAGTTTTCTTGAGAGGGGCTGGATTGTTTTTCACAATCAGGCCTCTGGTCTTCTTGCCTTTATAGTAAATGATCAATTTCACTTTTTTCGCAGGGTCTGTGGGGGAGACGTTCCTTTCAATTATGTTAAGAAGGGCTTGCTTGTCCTCCTTGTATTTCTTGTGAAATACTCCCTTGTAAAAGAGAGTGACGTCTTCAAGGGCATTCCAACCGGGACGTTACAAAAGCCATTTGCAGAAACATCGATAAGTGGTACCAGCAGGAGCCTCGCCCCACCGCCCTTGAAGACATCACTCTCTTTTACAAGGGAGTATTTCACAAGAAATACAAAGAGGATGAGCGAGCCCTTCGTAACATCATCGAAAGGAACGTATCCCCCACAGACCCTGTGAAAAAAGTGAAATAGTTCATTTACTACAAAGGCAAGAAGACCAGTGGCCTGATTATGAAAAACAATTCGGCCCTCATGATGCGGGACCCTCTCAAGAAAACTAACGTTGTCTACCAATACAAATGCCCTGTCCAGGAATGCCCCGGTGCTTACATTGGTATGACAACGATGCGATCCAAGAGGATATCCTGCCACGCTCAGGAAGACGCCATCCATAATCATGCTAAAAACGTTCACAATACCAGGACAACTCGAAAGAACATAATTCCTAATATTGGAATTATCGATAAGGTGGCAGACCACTGTTGCCTCCGCCTCTTGGAGGCCCTACACATCGGGAAGGAGAAACCCAGCCTCAACACCACTCAAGAGACTTCACTCCTGCTGACAGTGGCGCATAGGGCACCACCCGCCAGCACACCAGAGTCGATCGAACGGACCAATTAGGTGCCCCCATCTACCGGCAATGACCTTCCCAATTCTACCCTCCCAGTCTCCAGCGTCTGCATGCGAAGATCAGTGTGAGCATCCACCTCTGGAAGATGGCTTGACTCAGGGACTTAATCCCCTGTTCAGCCAATGAAAACTCGGCTCTCACCAGACAGAGCACCGTGGACACAATAAATACCGCCGAACGACCCCATTCCAGTCAATGTACAGGCGAGAATAGCTACAGCGAGGAAAACTGTCAGTAGGCTATAAAGATTCAAAGGACTATCAACAAAAACTCAACTTAGATTATATAAGTCACTAGCCAGGCCACAGCTAGAATACCCAGCCATCTTATTTGGTGCACTGAGTAAAACAGCACTCAATAAAATGCAAGCTATTCAGAATAAAGCTCTGAGGCAAGCATATAGGGAAAGTCCCCCCTACTTCAACACAATAAGGGAGTTGCATAACCACTCCAAATTGGAGCCTCTGAATGTCAGATTCCATAGACTTGGGCAGAAAACCTGGGAAAAATTAAGTCTAGAAGACAACAACTTATTCACTACCACTAGAGAACTCACCATCAACTAAGTCAGAGATCACTACTGGTGGAGTAGACTTGAGCCAAAGGTCAGTTGTGACCCCCCCCCAAGACCAAGGTATATAAATACTGACTAAAACGAAAAAAAATATATATGAATAATAAATCAATAATTAACAAATGAATTAAAACATAAGAGGTGCCATTACATCTCAATCCTACTAACATATAAAATCAATTCCAGTTATCACAGGTGATGGACAAATGAACCATATTATCCGAGCCTCTCTTCTCTCTCTCATCCTTGCATGGTGGCTACACCAGTAAATTAACTTCGCAAGAGGGTCTGCCCCTCACTTTCTTCTCTTCTACTATACTTCACTTTCCCACCTTTTTTCCTTCCACCTTTCCCATCCCGAGTATCAGCCGTTAGGCTTAAACTGGATTGTATCCAGAGGTACTCATCCTTCTCCCCTATTCCCCACTTCCCTGTCCTTATCCTAGTCTAATTCCAATCAGTTCAAGCTCACCCTTCCTTGAAAATGAACCGAAGATACGGTTGGAAACGTTGGAATTCCGTTACGCCCTTAGACAACGTCCAGACTAAGATTTGTTAACCATACGGCGACCATACGCCACTTTATTCATCATATCAATAAATTAGTATTTTTAGAAGACATTTCTTTAACCAAGATATGAATATCGGCCAGTTATTAGCAAATATCAGCCCTGATGAGAAGAGAATAATAAGAAGAATTAAAAAGACCGTATATAAAATCAATTCCACTGATGCTGCCATCCTCTTTAACAAAACATGTTTAAGAGAGGGTCTCCTACTTTCATATATTATTATTATTATTATTATTATTATTATTATTATTACTAAGAAATTCACAACTCGTGAAGAACAACCTATGTCTTAGAAATCACAATTATAGAGTAGAGTATCTCACTATGTAATATAAGCAAAAACTTTCGAACCGTGTTCTTCATCAGTGTTAACGTTAAAACAAACGAGAATCGAAAGTCTTTGTTTACAATACACAGTAATATACTTTACTATATAATTGCGGATTATTATTATTATCAACATTACTGAATATTACAGACTATGAACCCTACTCGCATTGAGCAGGCCCACAGGGGCCACCGACTTAAAATTCAAGCTTCCACAGAAAATGATGATCATTTAAAGGAATTAAGTTAACAAACAATCAATATGTGGATAAAAATGTCTGCAAATTATAGAATAGAAGGAGAACCGCTTTAGCATTGCTATGCATTGCATTATCACTTGAACCTTTGAGGTTCCAACTGTACAATATCGTCAGAGAGACCTTATATATATATATATATCTATATATATATATATATAATATATAAGATATATATATATATATATATAATATATATATTATATAATAAAAGGAGCCCATAAAAAACACAAAATATAGAGAGAATAGTACTATATTTCAGAGACTGCTGTCTCCCTCTTCAGGTAGATGAATGAGAAAAGTTTACAGAAAAGGTGGTATTTATACCAAGAGGTCCATCCACAGGCAAGCCAATTTAGGTCACCCCCGCTGATAACTCCCTTTAATCTTCTTAAGCGTTGGTTGAATGAAAACCTTGTCGATTGTATCTGAAATCCATGCTCCTTTTGAGATGTTCATTACCTGTCTCTTTTTTATTAAGACCGATTCCATCGTTTGACTCTTGTACCGGCAGTTGCTGCTATAAATTACACTTGACAAATTCCAGTTTATTCTATGGTTATGTTCATTTATACGGTTGAAAATAGCTGAGTTCTGTTGTCCATACCTAACTGACCGTTTGTGTTGTATTAATCTCTTGGGAAGTGATTTACCTGTAAATCCGATGTAAGATTGGTCACAGTCCTGGCATGGGATCTGACAAACCCCAGTGTCCTTGGGAAATGTCTTTTGTTGGACGTTAATCAGGGATTTGGCTAAGGTGTTTGGGTAAGTAAATGCAAAAGGGTTAGATTTTCCGAGAGTCTGAGTCACTTTCTTAATCGTGTCCAGGTGAGGAATTTTTATTTTATTGTTGGGTGTATCTCTGGTCTTGTCTTTAGGGGGTCGGTAGAAAATTACGTTTGCTTTGTGAATTGCTTTCTCAATTATATGGTCAGGATACTTTAAAGACGAAAGTTGCTTGCAAATTAGTTCAAATTCTTTTTCCAGGAAATCTGGGGGAACAAATTCGTAAAGTTCTTAAGAACAAATTGCTGGCTACACCTATCTTGATAGCAATGTCGTGATAGCTAAAGTAGTGAATGTATGAAAGTGAGAACGTTGGTTTTCTGTATATGGTAAATTTGTATTCTGTCGTGTGTCTGATTATTAAAACATCAAGAAAAGGAATTTTGTTGTTTGTTTCCCATTCAACTGTAAATTTGATGCTGGGCACTAATGCATTTAATTTTGAGAGAAATTCATTAAAATTGCCCCACCTATTATCCCAAAATGTTAGAATATCATCCACATATCTCATCCACAGCATGTTTTTGGGTTTTATTGCATTTATTACTGTAGTTTCAAAGTATTCCATGTACGATTGGCTAAAACAGGACTTAAAGGACTACCCATACTACTCCCGAATTTTTGTTTGTAGAATGATTCCCCGAATGAAAATACGTTATTAGATGCACATAATTCAACTAACTTTATTATAGTACGAGGCAGACCAAACTTAGAAAAATAATTTAACAATCGTTTAACTATGGTCCTCGCGTTACCGCTTCTTACGGGTACCACCTTAGGATAGCGAGTTAGTCTGTCAATGATTGTCAACAGATATATATTCCCTCCCTTACTTCTAGGCAAAGGTCCAACCATATCGATAACTACATTCTCAAAAGGTTCGCCTACCGAAGGAATATTACACAATGGAGCTCTGGGGATTACTTGATTCGGTTTCCCGGCAATTTAGCATTCATCACAGCTTAAAACATACCTCTTCACGTCACTTCTCATTTTAGGCCAAAAGTACGCCCTACTAATACACTTGAAAGTTTTATTTACTCCCAAATGTCCTTCCTCATCATGTGCTAACTTCAAAACTAGTTCACGAAGCTTCCTAGGAACTACTAATTGTTCTGTGATTTCCTCTTTACTACCTGAATTAGGTCGAACATAACAACACAAAACTTCGTCCTTTAAACAAAAAGTTTCCTTACACACATCATCGAGATCATCATCCAGCTCACATTCAAAAATTTGGGTTAGTGTCTCATCCTCTCTCTGAAATTTGACTAGCTCATCCTTATCCATACCTAATTCATCACCGTAACTAGTACTAGATACCGGTACATTTACTACGTTACCCTCGACAGCTATACCTTCTATTTGGCTATCACTGTCCACAATAGTCAGGTTTCTCAGCCACACTCATGCCAAGATCAACCTCGCCACCTCTATCACACTCGTTCAAATCCACGAACTCACTCTCGTTCAAATCCACGAACTTACTCTCGTTTGAATCCACGAACTCACTCTCGTTCGAATTCACGAACAAATTATGACCGTAGTCTAAGTCTGTATCTAAACCCGACCTAGTTACTACAATTTCAGGCACTGGAATATCCCTCACAACAGGATTCACATTCTTGGATAAAGCTAAGTCATTACCGACAATAATGTCAATACCATCGACGGGCAAACTGTAAACAACTGACAGTTTCACTTCTCCTGACACTACCTGACTTTCTAAATTCAACTTCAACAAAGGACAAAGAACACAATTGTTAGGAAATCCACCTAACATGACTTTTTCTTCCATGTTGATTTCCGCCCTGTTCGGCACACTCTCTCTCCTAATCAGTGAGACAGCAGCTCCTGTGTCTCGAAGCAAGACTACTTCTCTCGAACACACTCCTCCAAAAGAGGAAACTACGAATTCTGACAGAAATTCACCGAAAAATTTTCTAGTTTCTCTCATCACATCATTCCTACTTGACGAAAGGTTAACTAGAGACACTGGTTTCTTACCGTCCTTACTTTCTACTGCACAATTTCTCGCTAAATGCCCTTTCCCATTACATCTGAAACAAGTTGATTTTGAGCCACTAGATGCCATTTTACTCTTACAAACCTTAGACGTATGACCAGGTTTTCCACATGTATAACAGGAATAGTAACTTTTACTCGGATTGCTATTACTAGGACTGAAACCTTTACTGTTTTGTACTCTACTAGACGAAGGATCATTTCGTTTCTTACTCACACTCAAATCATGAGTTTGACTATATTCGTCAGCTAACCTAATTGCTCCTGCAAAAGATACTTCTCGCCTATCTTCTATATAAAGTTTAATCTCAGGGGATACGTTATCTTTGAAGTTTTCTAACAACACTAAGTTCTTCAAACCATCAAAATCATCAACTTTAGCAGAAGTTAACCAATCAAAAAACAGCCTTTCTAACTTCTTACCGTAATCTACATACATAATATTTTCATCCTTTCTCAAATTTCTAAATTTCTTACGGTACGCCTCCGATACTAACCTGTATGCGCTAAGAACAGTTTCTTTCACAATATCATAATCATCACATTCCTCCTTAGACATGCAACTATACACAGTAAGCGCCCTATCACTCAAAACTGACTGTAAATATAAAGTCCACGTTTCCTTAGGAGAACCTACTCTTTCCATTAACTTTTCAAAACACATGAAATATTTCGTTACATCTTCCTCATCAAACTTTGGTACTAATTTCAGCACTGCACTCATACCTAACCTATCAGCTTCGTTTTTGTTCTCGCCTGTCCGACTGTTACGAGTACTTCCCCTTAACCGAACAATTTCCAACTCATGCATACGTTCTTTCTCTCTTTCTTCCTGCTGCATTACCAACATTTCTCTCTCTTGCTGCATTTTCATTACTTCTCTCTCTTGCTGCATTTTCATTACTTCTCTCTCAGCCGCTCTTTCATCTCGCTCATACTTTTCTCTTTCTTTCCTTTCAACATACTCACGGAGATCATTCCCCTCTAGACCTAGTAGCTTACCCAACTCAATAAACTCTTTCACTATCTCACTCATTCTGGCTTTTTCTATATTCTCCCTGTTTCAAACTGTTAAAGTGCTGGATATATTCAACAGTTGAAACTAGGGATACGAATATAGAAGGAAACACTAACACAACAAAGGTTTATTTACAAGCTTACTAACAAAGATAAATGCAGAATGGTGTCTCCTATTTAC
>NC_087219.1:21280483-21292983 GCF_015104395.2 Macrobrachium nipponense
GTCTCCTATTTACATAAAAAAGGCAAAATCTTATAATGCGTGAACTGGGGAAGAAGTGAGGTAATTCAAATACTTGCTGGCCAGTTTTGCGACTTTGCTTCACAAAGGAGAACGGTGGAACTTTAGTCGTCTTCTTGACTCAGTACTGCAGAAGGCAATGTCTATTCTTGATACTCGAAGGGCAGGAACTCCTCAAAACCTCTAGCAGAAAGTTTCTTCTCTCAAAGCTTGCTCAACGTCGAAATAACTCGGTCGTCCACTCCTGACGACGACTTGACCAGAATTCAACCAACTCTCGAGCAACTTTTCCTCTCTGATCCTTCGTCCTTCTTCTCTTATTTCTCACTGATGATCTCTGCTGCTGATCTCTCACTGATAATCTGATCTGTGGCTCTTACTGATGATCTGCCTTCTCCTCCTTCGTCCGTCGTATTTACACGGTACTCTGGGGGCGGGGCCTACGGCAAATGTCACAGACTCCCGAGATTACCGGAACTTCTTAGAAGAATCTAGATTAGGTATTGCATCAGAAATTGCGGCGTTTCTCACGTCACGTCGGTGCCTGTCAAGTTCCCCAACACTCCTGCCGATTCTAGAACCATCATGAGAACAGGCACCTCCAACACATGTGCGAATGCCATCTTGCTGCAGAATTTCTGGAAGATGGGTTTTCCTTTTCTTTATCTTTCTTTGCTATAAAGCAATTACCATTACAGTCAAATAACGTAAATCTTGATGTTTTAACGTAAATAATATCAATCCTCATACTAGCATCTATCATTCTGCCAGAAAATTTAATGTTGTTTTGCTTTCAATAACAAATTAGAATTTTGTTGTTGTGAATCGCACGCTCTTTTACAGCACTTTTCATTTAGCATCGCTCACCCGCTCACTGAGTGAAAGTTTCACTTCACTTCATCCTAAACGTAACCTTTTCATTTACAAATGTTTTGCTAACATCTTTTCAAAATCCTTATCACCATTTCACTTGTCATAGGGAGCTAGGTACCTTACGTAAAGTAAACATAAATCTTAACAAATTACATTAAAAGAATTGTTAACTAAACGCGTCATTGTAAATCACTAATGTTCTAGCACAAATCCGTTTACCAGTAACGTAAAAATCGTTTCATCGCTAGTGGGTTCTATTCACTATAAAACTTATTCAAAAGCAATTCTTTTACCAAAACTTAAAGGAAGGTAATTATCCAACGCCAATTGTGTCATATTAAAGTGGTCTTTTTCACTTTTATTACTAAAGACTTGCATATACTGCAAGTACAAACTGCAACCCCATTACTTCCATAAAAGGGAGCTGCTACCAGTCCAGGACTGGCCACCACTAGTGCACGTCAGGCCCTACCATTTTACAGTGCCACTAATCTGCAGTACTGTCCATCGACTAGGCTGCTGAAGTACTCCCCCTTTTACTTTCTCTCCTACACCGTTACACTCTGCCACGCACAGTGTGCCATTTTCCCTCAGTGTACTTTGGTATACTGCATTTAGTACCATCCCACAGGACACACCAGTACTCTACCAGTACTACTTAAAGAACGCCTCCATAAGTGCCAAGGAATTCCTCTATAAGTGCTACAGGATGCCCATTCATAGTTTCCATCTTTAGGATCACCCAATTTTCTCACCTCATTAGAAGGTGCCATTCAAGAAGTGCCACCAACTTACGGGACACTTCCCACGTGCTGCAGAGCACCCAATCTTTTTCAGACATCCTCCACGAGTTTCCCGACAAACCATAACCATGGAGCTAGAGAGACTCCAAGCCCTCATGACTCTGGGCTAGGATGTCGGTTATACCGGACAGGAACTCACCCAGTGGGTGAAGGGGCAGATGGACGATCTACTCCAGAAAGAAAGAGCCACCAGAGAAGAAGAGAGGAAGGCAAAAGAAGCAGAGAGAAAGCATGAGCTAGCCCTCAAGGAAAAGGATCTCGAGATGGAGAAGGCTCGAAAGGAGAGTGCTGAAGCCCTAGCCACTCAGCAAGCTTCCAGCCCCACACCTCCGGTACCTCACAACCCAATTGCGATCATTAACGCTCAAATGCCTAAGTGGACGGAGGATGAACCCGAGACATGGCTGGAAGAAGTTGAAGCACTATTCGAGAATTATGCTACCACCAAGATAGAGAGGGCTGCCCTGCTTGCCAAGCACCTGGACAGCAAGGCTAAGACTGCTCTCCGCTCGCTAGATCAGGGTCAGCGAGGGGACATGGTGGAAGTTCGCCGAGTCATTACGAGGGCATACGAGATAACCCCGGAGAGATGGAGACAGCATTTCCGAGGGCAGGCCAAGGAAGGCCCAAGCCGGACAGTGCTGGCTCGATGCCATATCGTCCACCGAGTTCCAGGACCTGTTTAATAGGATCATGCTGGAGGACATCTACCAGTGTGTACCTGGACCGCTCACAGTGCACCTTAACGACAAGCAACCCAAGACACTTGCGGAAGCTTGTGGCTTGGCTGACGACTGGGAGACATTCAACCTATCTCACAACACCGTCCACCAGCACATAGTGCCACCTGGTCATCTCTCTGGATCCACACGCCCGAAGAACGGATACCATGGAAGCCCCCCGACTTGCAACTTCTGTAAGAAGGTGGGTCACATCACAGCAGAATCCCACCTCAAGAAAGCTGCCAACCAACAACCTCCTCAGAAACCTCCTACACCAACGAACGTTGTCTCCTCCTCTCCAGACCAGTCGGACACCATATGGAGATCAGTCCAGCAGAGGGCTCCTGCAAAGTCTGTGGGGCTACAGGGCACTACTCTGCGGATATCCTGGTTGCCGAAAGCATGTGCCTTTGACCAGGCACGTCTACCTGATCAGTGCCACGACCCCCTCGGCCATTATGCCAGATTCTAGGTCTCACCCTGAGCGGGTGTAGAACACTTCCGTAACAGTGGCACCCCTGGATGGCTTTACCCTACCAGTGACCCTGCTGTCTATGGTAGACACCAGCTCCGATCTGTGTATCATAGACCAGGACCAAGTGCCAGCCAGTGCCATTGTCGACGAGCATGCCTGGTGGGCAATAACTTGGATTGAAGGACAGTCCAAGACCGTTCCCACAGTCATCCTGTAGGTTACCACTCCTTGGTGCACCAAACCTCACTGCCTGGGTGTGGTGAGCACAATTAGGCATGGAGTAGGTTTCCTCTTGAGATGGGACCTCCTCTGGGGATGTCCCTCCCCCACACCTCTACAGGGCCAAGCTACCTCCCCAACGTAGGCCTCCACTACCTCAATGCCACCAGACCAGGACACTGCCCTTGTGGCAGGCATGCCCCCGTCTGCACTACCCTCTGCTCACCAACATGATCGACGGAAGGGGCACTCCGCGTGCACTCTAAGGCCCAGGTCTTCGACCTCTCACGAGACCCACAACAAAAGGTCTCCTCCCTCACCACAAAGGGAGCTCGACCCTTCACAGTTCTGCTGCAAAACCTGTGACATAATAGGGCACTCCACAAATTGGCCTGGGTGCCCTAGCAAGCAAAGAGTAGCAGACACTGTCACTGCATAAGGCTCAGCCTTCCACATGAGACAGGAACCTCTGTCTCCCATCACCATGGGCACACCAAGAGGTATGGCACCTCCGGTAACTGTCCCAGGTCCATCTGACCTCAACTCTCTGTCAAAGCCACTTGACAGCACTGAGCAGGGCCTTGCACAGTCCAATTTGGGCGTAGAGCCACCATCAAACTTAGCGTCCATGCCTGGCCCTGAGCTAGTGCCAGTGCCAGAGCCCAATCAAGCCTTAGATCCTCCTCCAGGAGATCTGCCCAACTCCTCAGAGTTAATTATGGACAACTGCGAGCCTCCAACCCCAGACACTTCTTCCTCATCTCCTCTGTTGGTCGAGGATGAACCTCTGGCTGACCTCATCGTTACATCTTCTCTGGACGACCAGGAACTGCCTGACCAGGAGTCAGCCTGGAGTCTTACCCTTATGACAGCCATCGCACCAGCCAGAGTGAGGGTCTCCCCTGCAGTAGGTTCTACCTCTATGACAGTTGCTGCAGCTGCTGAAGTAGGGAGTTCGCCTGTACTTCAGGCCTTTCCCCAGTCGGTGCCTCCGTCACCTCCTAGTACTGGTGTAGCCAGGCCCTGGAGGAACAAGAAGAAGAAGGGACATAACAAATTCACAAACTATCCAAAGAGCCACATGGTCTCCTTGGCACCTGTGCCCTAGGTACAGTGTCATATTCAATTGCAGAGTGATCCTAGCACCTACCCAGAGAAGGTAGCCAGCCTGATCTCTGCCAGTAGACTAACCCTCTAACCCCTAAAACTTGTACTAATAATCCTCACTTAAATGTCATGATTACCTCATCAAATTTCCATCCTTGTACACTACTAATCACTCATCACCCTCACGCATCATTACCTCATCTTATGTATTTTAACCCTTCAGGTTCAATAAACCTCCATTATTGTGTACCACTTTCTGGAATGATTGCGTCTTTAATTAATTGTATAGAGGGCATTAGGGTAGTAGCAATTAGAGTTTTCAAAGTAACCTTACATAGGGATAGAGTAGTCTGTTGTCACAGATGACCAGTAGTTCTCATTTAGGCTAGACTACATTTTAATTCAGTAAGTTAGTACACTTAGTATCTCCACCTATAATTTAAGTAGTTAGCTGTATCGCTGCTCTAAAACTTCAGTTAGAGAAGGAGAACTGTTTAGTCGAGGTGATATACTTATTAGCCAAGGCCTTCATGCCCGAAAGGGAGTGAATGCCTTCTTCACAGGGGGAGCTTGTACGTTTTTACATCGCCTTGCCTCCCCAGAAATCGAAATTTACTTTATTTGCTAGAAGAGCAGCCATTTTTCCCACACTTTTACGAATTGGGGGATCGGCATTTCTGTTGTGCCCCAAAGATGGGGGTTATAAAGCCGTTAATGACTAGAGAACTAGTGTAGAATATGAAGGGCAGGTTGTAGGGGTTATATGGGCTGCTGGGTAGGCTTTAGGGAGTCCTAGCCTAAGATCACTTCTCCCACAACTCTGTGCTGGCTGTGTTTTGCATCTTTCCAGACAATGCTGCAGCCCATGCTTGAACTGAGGTCCCCATGAATGACCTGCCTTTGTCCTCAGTTGCTCCTAGGTCCTATACCAGTGAGACGTGTCCTCAGTAGACTTGTTTCAGCCCCTTTGTTCCTTAATGCTGGTTGGAGCCCTCACCAGACATCAAGCTACAGGCGCAAGCCAACTAAGGTATGTCTTGAAAGTGCAAATTTGAACCAGCCCCTATTTCTTCAAGACGAATCTTGCTATTCTCAATTTCAAATTTCAATGTTCTCACTCCTCTAATGAACATCCTTTTATCAACCCTCATAGCACGTGCCACCCCTGTGATTTGTCCAAGATTAAGATCTTCATTGAGCTATTTATTTAAGCACTAGAGTCCTCCCCTTGTGTGTGATTAAGTATAAACACCCTCCTTATTGCATTAGCCGTAATATTGTGCAAGAATTCTTTGTTTTATGTTGTATGTAATTTGGAACTCATTTCCAGATTGCCGACTCCATGCATCCCTGCCTCCTTGCCAGTGCTTTAATTACCTGAGATCATCAATTTGGAAACAAGCTTTGCATTGAATGTTGAATTTGGCCCCTTTCTCATATTGTGCTTGATAGAATAATTCAGACAGCACACAGCGCTCGGTCCACGTGGCCTATAGGCCGTCCAGTTAGCTCAGGTAGTACAATGGGTTTTTCTTTGTAAACAAATGTAATTTGGAACTAGTAATTGAGCTTCCCTGGCGACCTTTCAAACATATAACAATACCATAACTTAAGGTAAGTCATAAGCACTCGATTTTTTTTTTTTTCCTTTTTCCTCTTACGTGTATGCGTTGTGTTGGCCGTTTATTAACAAGGTTTAGTAATTTCATATAGAAACCAGCCAAGACCACACACACATAAATGTATATATTATATATACTATATACATATATATATATATCTATATATATATATATATATATATATATATATATATCTATATCTATATATGTATATTATATATCTATATGTGTACATTATATATATATAAATATAATATATATATATATATATATATATATATATATATATATTATATATATATATATTATTACGTATCTAGGGCCTTGTGAGAGACTAGATACGTAAACGGAAGTAATTTAGGGATTTCAAGAGGGAATTGCTTGAACTTACCGTAAACTTTCTTTAGGGGGAAGGTCGCCAGAAAACTCAGCTCGTTACTTTAAACTATTTATTTACAAAAAGGCCCGTGCTGGCCTGGAGAAAAGTTAAAGGATATGGGCCCCCACGTTGGGGCTTATAGTCTCATTCAATTCAAGCTGATTTCATTCACTTGGGTTAATGCACACTTGCGAGCAGAGAGACGGCACGTGACTCATGGAATCTGGAAAAGAATCCCAGATTAAACGACATAAAAGGAAAAATGACTTCTTGCTTTGATTAAGGCTGATTAATTCTCTAACATTGGGGAAGGTAAACTCGAATGGTTCACTGAGGTATGCACGAAAACTAGGTCTTTAACAAGTCACAAAGGGGAGCACGTGGCCCGATGAGGACAAAGGGCTTCTGATGTAGAAGGGGTAAAAATAAGAATTGGAAATGAATTTAGCAAGAGTCGTATGGTAGTAAAAGGTGCTGGGTTGAAGTTTACACTTTCAGACGTACCTTTATGCAATATTCTGTGTATCCTTGTAGAAGAATGCGGTCCGACCTCTGTTCAGGTCTGGGGTCCGTGTCCACCAGTGCGTCGTGGGTAGGCCTAATTTCGGGAGGCTGGCAATTTGACCTCTGTCCGAGACCACGTCTCGCGGCCGACTGAGACCGATACTCCTTGCTTTCGAATCACGGGGCTTCCAACAACCGCCTCGAGCATTGCCTGAAAGGTGGTAAACACAACGCCAGCAAATTGGGAAGGAAAATAGGTCTTATTGTAGAAGTCCCTAAAACCATCCATCTCGAAGCCTAGTACTCGTTGTGACCTGCCTCTCTTACCCTAAGCTTCCGTCAGACCGGAAATATCATTCCTACGACATCCCCACTCTCCCAACAACAGTAGCTTCAAGAGACGGCATGGCTGCTACTTTTATAATTAAACAAAACTAAAACTCTGCTGGGAAGGCGAGGCGTTCTATAAACGTAGCAGCTCCCCCTGTTAAGAAGGCATTCACTCCCTTTCGGGCGTGAAGGTCTTGGCTTAAATAAGTTGATCGCCTCGACAACCCAGTTCTCCTACTCTAACTTGAAGTTTTTTTGAGCAGCGATACGGCTGACTACAATGGCCTACCTAACTTATAGGCAAAGATGCTAAGTGTACTAACTTAATATAGTGATGTAGTCTAGCCTAATAAACAACTACAGGTTGTCTTGTGACGACAGTCTACTCTACCCCTAGATAAGGTTACTTGAAAATTCTACTTGCTACTAACCTAATGCCCTGGTACTAAATCATTAGCCTAACCTACTCAATACAGTTAAATGAAGACGCAATCATTCCAGAGTGTGGTACGCACAGCAGTAGTTCAGCGACGGAACTGTTAAAATACATAATGAGAGGTAATGATGCGTTGGGGATGATGAGTGGTTAAATTACCAGGAGGGAAATGCAATGAGGTAGTTATGACATTTACATGAGTGTTAGTATCACAATTTCTAGGGGTTAGAGGGTTAGTTCTACTGGCAGAGATCAGGCTGGCTACCTTCTCTGGGTAGGTGCCAGGATCATTCTGCAAATGAATGCGACACTGTACCTCGGGCACAGGTGTCAAGGAGAGCATGTGGCTCTTTTGGTGTTAGTTTGTTAATGACGTCCCTTCTTCTTCTTCTTCTTATTCCCCCAGGACCTGGCTATACCAGTCCTTGGAGTAGACGGAGGCACCGACTCTGGGGAAAGGCCAGAAACGCCGGCAGGAGCAGAGGCAGTGGTAGCCTGAGGCGGTATGAAGGTGAGGTCTGCCGGAGGTTCATCCTCGGGCGACAGTGGTGAGGGTGAAGAAGACGGAACTAGTGATTGGCCATGGGCTGCGGTAAGCTCCATGCCTGTTGGAGGATCCTTGGGTAGGTTAGGCGCCGGCACTAGCTCGGGGCCAGGCGCAGAAGTCAAGTTCGGTGGTGGCTCTACGTCCAGGTCTGGAACGGGAGCTTTGGGTACTGGACAGTGCTGCCAAGTGGCACTGGCAGAGAGTTGAGGTCGACTGGACCTGTGGCGGGTACCGGAGGTGCAATACCTCTCAGCGTGCCCTTGGAAATGGGAGACAGAGGCTCCTGTCTCTGGTTGAAGGCTAGGCCTTGTGGAACATGGACAGTGTCCGCTGCTGATAGTCGGCTAGGGCACCTAGGCCAATTAGTAGAGTGCCCTATTACGTTGCAGGTTTTGCAACGGAACTGTGAATGATCAATCTCCCTTCCTGGTAACGAGGGAGACTGTTGGTGGTTGTACTTCCTGGAGGAAGTAAAATTTCGATTACTCCTTGCTTTAGAGTGATTGGACGTGGGGTTAGGACCCCTAGGCTTTTTGGAATGCGAGGGAGACTTCATGTCTTGCCCTAGGAGGAGGTCGTAACCTCCTGGAATGTAGCTTGCAACTGCAAGGGTACAAACTTTGGAGAAACTAGGTCTGGTGACCCTCAATTGGACAGTCGGAAGGATCAGTTTAATGTGATTGATACCTTCAATGGTGATCAATCGACGTCTATCAATGTTAGCCCCTCGGGGGATTCGGTCTTCCCGTATCAGGGAGATTTGAGCGCCAGAGTCGTCGTAGGCTCTGACGTGGCTTGGCTGATAATGGCTTTGGAGGGGTGCGACGGTTATAGGGCCCTTAGCTGGGGGTCCTAGAGAAGAAGGATTGGTGACGGCCATTGCGATGGCCGGAATATTGTGGTTCGCGCACCCTCCGTAATTTGCAGACATGTGACCCTGCGGCCACAGTCTCGGCAGAACTTGTTCCAGAACCTCTTCCGTGGCACTGGATGATAAGGCCGAGATGGCCCCACAGGTTGCGAATCTGCGGAGTCACCAAGGCTGGCAGTGTGCTCTGGCACAGAAGAGTCCTCTCTGGCAGTGATGTGACGTGGGGAGGTTAAGGAAACCTCCGTTGAATCATCCTCGGAAGCAAGTCCGGGGTTAACTGGTGGGCTTACCTCTTCCAAAGTGGAGGAGGTAGGCGGTAAAATGGTAAGAGGCTGAGATGGTGCGGAAGAAACTTCGGGCTCTGACACTGGGTCAGGGCCAGGTTCGCAAATAGACAGGATGTCGGGGACATCGGAGGCACTAGCCTCTGAACCTAAAATTGAGGTGTGGTTATCTGGCATGCTGCAGGTGTCCGGTGCATCTGGTAGTGGGAGCTGCGTCCAGGGGAGATACGGCTTTAGTAAATCTCGGCCCAATATCACCTGATAAACATCATGAAATTGGTCCACTACGCCCAGGCGGCACAATGTGGTTTCCTTGGTCACCTGGTCCAGAAAGGGCATTTTCACATTCAGAAGGACCGAAGGAACAGAATAGAGGTTACCGTCAATCCATTTGAACTGAATTTCTTCGTCCGTCCGGATTTTGGCACCCCTAGGCAATGCCTTTCTGGAAATAAGGGAGACCTGGGCTTCGGTTTTTTTTTGTCGGCCATAACTTGTACCCACCGATAGGGCGTAGGAGACAGTTCATCAGGCAGGGCTACATGGTAGCCTTGGAGAAGTTCACCCTGGAAGCTCTCCTCCCAAGGTAGAGACCGACTTGGGCACTGGTCGGATCCAACAGCATGCCCACGCACACAACAAGTGGTGCAGAACCTCCGCACCACCTCTTACCGGGAGTCCAGCTCATGGTCTGGGGCTTGGAAACTAGCAGAGAGATTGCGTCATCTAGGAGGGCTAGCTCATGCTTTCTCTCTTCTTCTCTTTCCTTTCTCTCTGCTTCTCTTTCTTTTCTCTCTGCTTCTGCGGCTTTCCTCTCTGCTTCGCTTTCTTCCTTTCCCTGCTGGCGCGCAGCAGCCTGCTGCGTCTTTATCCACTGGTCAAGTGCTGGTCCAGTGTAACCAGCCTCCCTGCCTAGAGTTATGAGGGCTCCGAGCTTCTCTAGCTCTCTGGCAAAGAAGTCACGGGAAGCAGGGGAAGACATTTCCCTTAGGCTACAGTAGATGCTCGGAGAAAATGAAAATAATGGCCAGGAAAGGGTACTGAATGGAATAGGAGTCCCTACTGTGGAAAGTGGCACTCACTTGGAAAGGTGTTCTGCGACGTGGTAGAGAAAAAGTCTGAGAAGACTGGGTGCTCTGTGGCACTTGGGAAGTGTCCCGTAAGTTGGTGGCACTTCTGGATTGGCACCTTCTAAGAGGTGAAAAAAATCAATGGAGTGTACGGCGTACGTCACACTTAAGGGCGTTCCTAAGTTGGGAGACGCTGGAATGGGCTACCTGTAGGTCCAATACAGGTGCACGGCACTTATGAGGAGGCGTTCCTTGGTTCAGTGATCCAAAATGGTGGATACTCTATAATGAATGAGCGTTCCGTAGGACGGACACGCAGGTGTAGGGCTACCTGTACGTCTGTACAGGTGCACGGCACTTATGAGGAGGCGTTCCTTGGGTTGGTCCGAAGGATCACTGATCCTCGTACACGGACATTAATGAATTGGGCGTTCCGTAAGGACGGACACGCAGGTTTGTCAGCACTTAGGGCTGGTATTGCGGCGCTTCGGGAGGCGTTCCCTTTGTTGAGTGTTCCGAAGGATCACTGACCCTTGTACACGGACACACTAATTATTTGGGCGTTCCGTAAGGACGGACACGCAGGTTTGTCAGCACTTAGGGCTGGTATTGCGGCATTCTTATGAGGAGGCGTTCCTTGGGCAGCACTAGTAGTGCTGGTATTGCGGCACTTTGGGGAGGCGTTCCCTTAGGAGTGTTCCGAAGGATCACTGACCCTTGTACACGGACACACTAATTACTTGGGCGTTCCGTAGGACGGACACGCAGGTTTAAGGCTACCTGTACGGCTGTACAGGTGCGCGGCACTTATGAGGAGGCGTTCCTTGGAGCACTGGTATCGTGCTGGTGTGTCCCGGACACTACATGCAGTATACTTAAGTATACCGAAGTGAAATGGCACTGCTCATGGCAGAGGGTAATAGTGGAGGAGAGAAAGTAAAAGGTGGGAGTACTTCAGCAGCCAGTCGATGGACAGGGTCAAGAATTAGTGGCACTGTGAAATGGTAAGACCTGACGTGCACTGGTGGTGGCCAGTCCTAAACTGGTAACGACTTCCCTGTCTGGAAGTAATGAATTGGCGTGGCACACTGTGCGAATTGTGCTTGCGGTATACGCAAGTCTTTCGTGATAAAGAAAATGAAAAGACCACTCGGGCAACGACAGGTAATGGAAATTTTAGAAATGCTCAGTCACTCGCTGAAGTACTCGATAAATGAAACAAATAAATGGTTGCAAACTGCAATGGACACATGCGCGTACGTATCACGCTGTGTAAATGAAAGACACAAGAGACTAAAATAAGGTTAATTCGGCATGCTATAATTAATGGTAAGATGTAGTACTCTTGGCTTCGTGAATAATGGATTCTGGTTTTCTCTCTCTCTCTCTCTCTCTCGGAGAGGGTGAAAATGATATATGAATGAACTCCCTTATATTTGAATTGAACTACTAATGTTCGTTTAATATGACGCAACTTGCGTTAAATTATCTACTTACGTTAACGTTTACTGAAAGAATTGCTTTTGAAAACGTTTTATGAAAATGATAACGCGCTCGCGTTGAACGATTTTTACGTTAATGTTACGGCTTGCGCTTATGAAATGATTTGCGTTTCAATATGAATTTCACAAAGACGCGTTTTACGTTAACAATTCTTGCAAGTGACTCTACTTTTAAGATTTACGTTAACTTTACGTAAGGACAAGTGAAAAATTACGGTAAGGATTTGAAAACGATGTTAGCAAACAATTGTAAATGAGGTTACGTTAAGTGAAATGAAATTTTCGCTCAGCGCGCGAGTGAGCGATGCGAGGTGGAACACGTGAAGGAGCTGGGTAGCGCTGCTAGCGCGCAGCATGTCGTTCAAAACAGCTGATTCTCTGTAAATGGCGAAGGCAATTTACAACACAAAAATTCTACTTTCTTATTCAAGGCGAATTACGTTAATTTCTCTGGCAGAACGATAGATACTAGTACCGAGATCGATATTATTTACGTTAAAACTTTGAGACTTACGTTACTTTGCTTAAATTGTTTACATAATGTTGAAAGAGGAAACAAACATGGCTGCGAATGAGACGAAGGTTGGTTGAGACCGCGCAGGCGCGAGAGAGCGCGAAGCTGAATTAGCCGAGAGGTAAGCGGTTACCAACACTTGGAATGAAAACTAAGTTAAAAATGAATACCCTAACATATCACAGACAAAAGAATTGTACACTTCTTTTGCCGTAACTATTGGT
>NC_087219.1:21295483-21299926 GCF_015104395.2 Macrobrachium nipponense
TTTATGTCACTGGGAGTTGCATAAGAAACAGAAGATAATTGGGAATACAGAAAGACATCAGTTATTTGAGGAGGAAAAATCAATAAATAAATTAATAACTAAATCGATAAATGGAAAGTAAATGGTAAAATACAAGGAAAATTGCTTTGGGGTAGTAATGCATTGTTTCTTTGCTAGAACTTTGGTGGTTTCAGTTGCACAATATCCTCAGGGATACCGGGAAACTATTTTGCAGTTGACGGTGTGAGGAATGAAGGGACCACCTGAACTAAGAAGTTTCACCAGAGAGGCACATCTAACTGCACTAGGTGCTAATGGCTAGTGGGAAAGGCTAGATAAAAACAAGCTCTCCAAAACATGGCAAAGTCTAAGAGATAGGAATGAGTGAGTTTAGAATCGAAACGCAGAACTTGGCAGTAGTGGTCAAGAGAGTCGGTGACAGTATGAGAAAGATTAGATGCCAGAGACTGGAAATATGACAGACAATGCGAGGCTGCACGATATCCTCCAATCTAGAGGAGCAAGAGACTTAATGGTATTCTCTGTGATTCCCATTTCTTCATTATAAGAAGTATTCCCTCGTGGGACAAGGTTGAACGCTTCAAAAATTAGTTGTGAGTTGAATATAAAACTTTGGCCAAAGGCCAAGCACTGGAACCTATGAGGTCATTCAGCTCTTAAATGGAAATTGACAGTAAAAGGTTTGAAAGGTATAACAGGAGGAAAACCTCAAAGCAGTTGCACTATGAATCAAGTGTTAGGAGAGGGTGGAAAGCAAGATGAAAAAAGAGAATATGAAAGGAGGTACAGTAAATGAACGAAAGTGGTTGCAGCTAGGGGCCAAAGGCACGCTGCAAAGAACCTTAGCTAATGCCTACAGTGCATCACATGAGATGCACTGAGGGCACTACGCCCCTACGAGGATTTTTCAGTTATGATGCCTAAAAACCGTTTTCATAATATGATAATAGCTGGATACTTTATCTACACAATTACTATCATTCAGATTTTCCTATACCTATCTCTCCCCTGAACCAATTTGTTTGCCAGACTCTGTTCACGGTGGAACAGCCAGGTGTATGAGAGCAGAGGTAAAAGGTTTTTGTATATCATTTAAGTAATTAACGATAATTATTTTTCAGGTCTGCCAACACTAGTCGCCAGGGGCTCCTCTGCTGTGCCAGGAGTGCTACAAAAAATCCCCTAGCTCAAGACAAACTGACTGACGAGCAAAAACTCCCCTAGCTCAAGACAAATTGACTGACGAACTGATGATGATTCTTGGCATCCTCCTCTGTGGCTTCATTGAAGCCATGACCATGGTTTCGGCGCAAGCAAACTCGACGTACTACCTGCTCCCGGATGAACCGAAGGCCTTCATAGCCAGCTATAAATCTGACTTGACAACCCCCCTGCAACTCAACTCATCCACTCTCAGTTCCATCCAAGCCAACAACCTACTCATCCTTCGGTGCTCTTCTGAGGCGTGGAGAGCAAAGGCTGTCGGGTTTGCAACCGAAGTTAAGTATATATCTTCTGCTTCTGTGAACCTCCGTATTTCTTCCTCATCTCAAAACAAAATGTTTCGATCACTTTGCCACTTGCAGTACGTGGACTGAATAGCGTAATCATAGACTTGTTTGTTCGTAGATCGAAAAGCCATTAGTCTTCAGAGCTTTGAAACTCTCCTGCTGTGGCCCCATGGCAGTAGACTTTAGTTATTCATTGTATACATGTTACATTAAGACTGTGAAACCAGCGATTTCACGATATCCATGAAGTTTTCAGGCAATTCGTGAAATCACCAATTCACTTGGGGACATTTGACCCCCGAGGGGCTAGTACTAAACACGGCGAAACGGTGTAGTAGATGAATCACGGTTTCGCTGTTTAGCACTATAGAAGATTCACATCAACCGTGCATTTGATGTCTAGGCCCGTCCATTACGACGCTCCTGATTGGCTGTTGATACACGAACTACAGGGCTGGAAACTCTCAGTCTCTCGAGAGAGTTCACATGGGTAGGATCTATGTTCCCCCTCTCCTGAGATATACGTCTTTCAGGAGAGGTGGAACATACATCCTACCCATGTGACCTCTCGAGAGAGACTGAGATTTTCTAGCCCTGCGATTGGCTTATCAACGGCCAATCAGGGGCGTCGTAAGGGACGGGCCTAGACATCAAATGCACGGTTGATGTGAATCTACTACAGCCCCTCGGGCATCAATTGTGTCTTAAGTGAATTGGTGATTTCACGAATGCCCTGAAAATTTCAGGGATTTTGTGAAATCCTTGCTTTCACCAATCCTTATTTAATAACATCAAATATATGATATTTACTTTGTCACTACATATATCATGATTAATAACCCTTAAACGCCACTGGACTGGACGTATTTTACGTCGACATACAAAAGTTTTTTTAAAAATTCGCGGAAAAAATACTTTTAGGCCTACCAGCCGAAAACTCTTGAATCACGCGCCTTGGGGGATGCTGGAGTTCACGGATCAAGGTGTTGTTTTGTTTACAATCGTTACGCAGGCGCGCAAGCGCGAATTTCTTTCTTGCCGCACTAAAAAAGTATCTGTGACACATCTCTGAAATTATTTCGTCACTTTGACATAATTTTTGTACCATTTTAAAATTAGCCGTTACATAGAGTATTATATATGAAAATGTGCGCATTTTTATGTAGAATACAACAAAAAAAATACTCATGATTGTAGCTTTTATCAGTTTTAAGATATTTTCATATAAATAACGATAAGTGCCAAAATTTCAACCTTCGGTCAACTTGACTCTACCGAAATGGTCGAAAAACGCAATTGTAAGCTAAAACTCTTATATTTTTGTAATATTCAATCATTTAAATTAATTTTGCAACTAATTGGAAGTGTCTAGCACAATATTTCGATTTATGGTGAATTTATGAAAAAACTTTTTCTTACGTCCGCGCGGTAACTCTTCCGAAAATAATCATACATGCGATTGTGGTAATGTTTGCACCATTTTAAATTAGCCGTTACATAAAGTTTTATATATGAAAATGTGCGAAATTTCATGCACAATACAACTAAAAACAACCCATGGTTGTAGCTTTTATTAGCTTTTATCAATTTTGAAATATTTCCATATAAAAATGATAAGTGACAAATTTTCAACCTTCGGTCAATTTTGACTCTACCGAAATGGTCGAAAAACGCAATTGTAAGCTAAACCGCTTATATTCTATTAATATTCAAGCATTTACCTTCATTTTGCAACAAATTGGAAGTCTCTAGCACAATATTTCGATTTATGGTGAATTTATGAAAAAAATAACATTTTCTTTACGTCCGCGCGGTAACTCTTCCGAAAAAATCATACGTGCGATTGTGGTAATGTTTGCACCATTTTAAATTAGCCGTTACATAACGTTTTATATATGAAAATGTGCGCAATTTCATGTATAATACAACAATAAATAGTTGAAGGTTGTAGCTATTCTCATTTTCAAAAATATTTTGCATATAAATCACGATAAATAGAAAAAAAACCACGTTCGGTCAAATTTTGACTCTACCGAAATGGTCGAAAAACGCAATTGTAAGATAAAACTCTTACAGTCTAGTAATATTCAGTCATTTATCTTCATCGTGAAACAAATTCGAAGTCTCTAGCACAATATTTAAATTTATGGTGAATTTTTAACTTTCCTTCCTCCCAGCGCGCGGATTCTCCGGCCATCTCCGCCACAAATCTCCGAAATGCGTAAGTCCCATTCTCGGAATATTTGCTCCGTTTCATATTAGGTATTTCATAGAGTTTTATATATGAAAATGTGCGCAATTTCATGTAGAATAAAACGAAAAATATTTGAAAGTGTAGCTTTTCTTATTTCCGAAATAATTGCATATAAAAAAAATATATATAAAAAATTCGACATTCGGTCAACTTTAGCTCGTCAGATATGGTCGAAAACTGCATTTGTAAGCTAATATTCTTACAGTATAGTAATATCCAATCATTTGTCTTCATTCTGAAACATATTGGAAGTCTCTAGGACAATATTTAGATTTATGGTGAATTTTTGAAAAAAATATGTGTTTACGTAAGCGCGTTACGAATTCATGCATTATTTTGTGATGATAATATTTTTCTCTGTGTTGCTTTTATCGTTTTACAATGTGTTATATATCAAAATGATTGCAATTTAGTGCACATTACAACTAAAAAAAAAGAAACTTGTACCTTCAAACCGTTTTGCGCACAGCGCGATTTGAATACAAATTATATATGAAATTTCGTTTTTGCGCTATCATATATCGCATTATTTATATATGATAATGATAATTTTTTTCATTTCTGATGGTAGCATACTAAACTTCAAGCAATGACAAAAAAAGGAGCCAAAAATGAACTCTTAATCTTGAAAACTAAGCGCGCTGTGAATGGTGATTT
>NC_087219.1:21300426-21319447 GCF_015104395.2 Macrobrachium nipponense
CAAGAAAATATGACATTTTCCCATGAATGTGATCTACTTGAATTGTAATATGCTAGTGTTGCAAGTAAATATTTCATATCCATGACCTGATACTTCTAAAGGTCCGTTTACCAATGTCATAAGCTGATTTATTGACTCTAATTGTCAATGAAGTTCAGAAAAAATGAATTCATTTTGATGTTATAGAAATTCTATTCACTTATTTTGTTCATTAATTTTTAAAACGATTTGCAATTCTTTAACTAAGCTTGCATTGATCACCGCGGATAGACACTTGTACAGTTGGACATAGGTTTCCCTGGTACACCGTCTTGCGAGACTTCGAAAAATTACATAGTAACAGTGTTTACTGAGGGAGATGGGGGGAAGAACCCCTTTTCTGCTAACAAGCGTTCCACCAATAAGTTCTGGAGTTCGTTTGGTGGGCGGAGTTATTAGGAATGGTTGGAGAAAGACACACACACACGGAGTAAAAAAAAATCTGAGCAGTTTATATCGTTGTAATAAAGATTGTTGTCTCACTTGTAATATAAGTTTGTTTATTAAGGTTCCATTTAACTTTCGGCCAAGACGTTATCTTACAACTGTGTCTATTATTATATATCGGTCATATTCATTACACAAGACTTAAAATGGATGAACTTTTTAAAGTTATATTGGTATTGCCGAAAATCACGAACATCATAACAGGATAGTTTAACCTTATCACGTAAGCCAAGTTTACAGCATTGGTTGCAGTGCGTTTCCTCTCTCTCTCTCTCTCTCTTATACTAGCTAACTTATATATATATCTCTCTCAGCTATACTAGCTAACTTAGTGATAAGAAAAACCCCTGCGCTCAGTATGCAGTTCTGATATGCCATTAGTGTATTCAGGAGAGGATCAGTGACCCAATATATCGAAGATTGCCCTTCCTGACAATACCCATAAGCATAACCAAAGCAAAGAAATTTCTCATCTCTGATACTGTAATGTCATAAACTCTTGTTCCCTTGAGTGTTCGCTTGATATATTACCCCATTTCATAACTTGAAATTAACGATTGGATCTCTCTACAGTCAGTGTTCATTATAGAATAATTAAAAATAGAATAAAAAAACTTTATTCCTGATATACTATCATCAAAATCGAAGGTGCGAGGCAAAAAATTATCGCCACCAGTCCTTTGCCACACAGGATTAGCTGGTTTGATTAGCTGGCTTGACGTTTCTGACAAGCTCCTAGGCCACCCTTACCTCCCCTCCCCCGCGTAGTTCATACAAATGGAAGACGAGCAGTGCAAACGGCCAGCAAGACCTCTAATAAGGCACTAAGTAGTACAGACCCAATATCGATACAATAAGCTATGAAGGCGCACAAAATTAAAAACTTAAGAACGTCACATGACGTAAACAACATGTGTGGTACGACTTCTGCAACACGTCATATGACGTGGTTGACCTTTTAAGGGTTAACTGTTGTTTTTTCTAGAATTATGTATGCACTGATATATTATAGACTATATATTTCGTTGACCTTAGGTGATAGGTGAAGTCATTTGGGCTCTCCTTATAGTGGCTGACATAAAGAGAGTATCATCCACTGAATTGACAGTTACCTTTTAAAATGTCCCACAGAGCATATGACCCCTATACTCAGAAACGACAACGACGGCCAAAAAATATGCCACATTTTTACTCTTGTTCATATAACTTAGGTTTTACCAAAGATACATTGAAAATATCAGTTGGATATAAAGCATTACATTTCAAATAATGGAAACTATTTTAAGACTCCAAGAAGCTAATAAGCGTAAATAAGTGGCGAAGTATCATATCTGTCTCGGCCACACCACAGAGAACAAAGTATACAGGTAAGGCAATTTGCCAATACTTTTACCGACCTCACTGTATGAAAACAGTGCTCAGCGAGTCATTCAGTTCTATAATTCAATGCTGTTAACAAGAAACGGTATTAGAAAGACATCAAAAACATGTGGGGCCTGAGTAAGTAGGAAAGTTTACTGCAATACTCTCAATATTGTATGGAGGCATTATGCCATTTTTTTTCTACAGATACTTCGAATATTATATCAAAAATATCATGGTTATAATAAAACTTGTTAATTATGTTTATTAAAACATATAATCAAATAACTAGCGAGAACAAAATGAGAACATTTTATGTCCTATTACAAAAAATATAACATTTATATTATACAATCTAATACCTTGACCATCCACCCTCTCTCTCATTCACTTCCCTCAATCTGCCGGGCATCGAATGAACAAGGTTGAAGAGTTGACGTGAGCCATGAGTTGCTGTGATGTTCTCTCATGTTCCATTTTCCATGTGTTCACCATCTGGGCACACACGTGTTCAATCACATTCATATCTGCTCCTTTGCTCGGCCATTCAAGAAGAAGCAGGTTATCCTGTCTGGCAAACCACTCTTGAACAACTTGAGCAGTGTGAACAGGATGGGCCCTGGTGGAAGGGAAAATCCCTTTCTCGTAACGAAGGCAAGAAGGAGGTTTGCAGCAGCTCAACATACTTAGCTGCTGTAAATCGTCCCTCGATACGGAACACATCACCCATACCATGCACACACACCCAGCCCCATACGTTGCAGGTGACATGGCCGGATCGAACCACCTCAATGATGTTATGGGGTTCATATCTGAATGAGAGAAAAAAATGGGGGTGTATAATATAAATCATATATATAGATACCTTTGGAGAATTTAAATTCTCACACTGAAAGAAGTGTATTGTGTAATTATTTATTTAATATATTATATTTGAGGAAAAAGAGCAAATGATGCCACTGTCCCATACCTAATATTTATCTCAGAAATAGCACTCTTATTTATGTTAACTCCCTTTGTATATTTTGACAGTCCACTTCCGTGGAACAAAATCTGAAGATTAATTATTAATATAAAGAAGAATGCAATTGATAATTGATGCAAGTAATGATTTTCCTTATCATGCCGAGTTCTATTTGTTCGCCAACAATGCAGCTTCCCATGCAATGTGGACGAGAAGCACTTCTCGTTAGTAAAGATGACCCTGCCCCAAAAGCCTAAACCCTTATTAGCATGACGTTGGGCAAAATCAAGCCTCCCTGCCTTATGTCACTCCGTCAAGAGTTCCTTCGTCGCTGGAGTTCTGTGATGAATCCCAGCAGCGTGGAGTCTGCGTCGTACTGTCATCGATGACACTTCTAATCCAAGGTCTTCATGAATGGCCTCGGCGTTGGTTAAGGGTTGCTCTCGAGCCGCCTTGATAATGGCATCATCCTCAGCTGGGGTGGTTTTCCGTGGACCCCCTGGCCTAGCTAAGAGAACATATTATCTTAAACTTAACTTTTAATTTATATAACATCGCAATCAATAGATTCTTCGAATGTTGTACTCGATGGATTGATCATAATTTAGTAAACATGGCTGTATATTTTTGGTTTCAAAAGCATATCAAGTAGAACGAGATTACATATATCCATAATATTCTCAATTTGGTTGGTGGTTATTAAACTGTAAATCATTCCTGAGCCATCACTGAAATGACATTTAATAAATAAACTATAGCTATCAAAAGACACACAATGACTGTGACGGGGTGGGAACAAATAAAATGCTCTTATAAGCTTAATTTTACAGAGACAACTCAATCGACTATCTAACTTTGTTCATGGTTGAGGTCGGCAAGGGCCAACCACCCACCGGTGTGGAATTAGGGAGGTGCACCTGAAATATTACTGTGGTGTTGGAATGGCTGTGGATATCTGTAGTCTGACTAAAATTATAATAGCGAGATGAAATACATTTAAGAAAGAAACTTTCACATTAAATAAGCAAGATTAAATAACCATGAACAATGTAACATATCCACCAATCATTCAGCATAAACAACTTACGCAAGTCGTTCAAGTTCCCACTCTCCTCCCACCTTCTTATCCACAACTGTACCGTGGTTGGGGACACACCAACATCACATGCAATGGCTCGTATCGAGAAGCCATTGTCGCATAGAGTGACAATTCGTCCTAGCAGCGCCAGATTTGTGTCCCTTCGATTCATGATGAGTGGTTATGAAGTCTGACCCATTTAAAAATCCTGCTGACGACCTCACCTTCGTTGGGATTCAGACTCTGTTTTGAGTCGAGTAAAACAATACCATGCTTCATATATCATTATATCGTTCCTTGATTGTAGGATTAGCCAATAGGGATCATAATGACCATGGTATGAAATAAAGATACTACTGTTAAATATAACTAGCAAACTTACCCACCGTACAGAAGTGAAAATTTATATGTACTATTTTTTCAGCAACATTAAAATAAGGGCGATTACACGAATAGTCTCTCTCTCTCTCTCTCTCATAATGTAATTCAAGGGACGATCACTGAACGCAGAGAAACTCTTATTCATTGTTGTTTCCCCTCTTTTAATGATGTTCTCTCTCTCTCTCTCTCTCTCTCTCTCTCTCTCTCTCTCTCTCTTAAAGTAAGTGAAGGGACGATCAATGAACGTAAAGAAGTTCGTATTCATTATTGGTTACCCTCTTTCAATGATTCTCTCTCTCTCTCTCTCTCTCTCTCTCTCTCTCTCTCTCTCTCTCAATGTAAGTCAAGTAACGAAGACAGTGATGGGATTATCGGATTACTTAGCTCTCAAATCACAAATTATCACCTCTCTCTTTCTCTCTCTCATTTTTTGATAGCAAGATAAAATTATAAAATTGTAGTGCATTAATGTCGTTAAATGGCTCTCTCTCTCTCTCTCTCTCTCTCTCTCTCTCTCTCTCTCTCTCTCTCTCTCTCTTGTCGGTGACTTTCATTTAACGGAACAGGGATCTTGATTGGTTTGTTTCTTTGTCAATTACTTTGCACGGTGATACGAATAATAAAGTATCTTTCTTTTCATTATGTTACTGCAAAGACGCAACTTGTATGTCAGTGCGTTATGGCTACTGATAAATGCTCTTATGATACTGTGTCTTCCAAAAGAAGAGTAGAAAGTAGGAACTTGTCAGTTTCCTTTTTATTATGTCCATTGGCAGGATCGAAATTCCGAAGCAACATTACCGGGCAGTACTTCTTCAACGTTATTTTGTGCACTGGCAGTCCCATTGGATTTAAGTTATTCAAAAAATCTTGCGGATATTGATGATAATTTTCATCTTCTATTGTGTCCGAGCTGAAATATTTGCGACTTTCTCCGGGGAAGTTGTACAGAAATTATGTATGAAAAATCGTAAAGTAACTAAGTCTACGGGAATAACCAGCCTCGTTTCGAGGCCAGAAACAGCTTCGTTTCAGGGAATCCCTTCTCACCCCCACCCCCTACAAAGGAGGGGGGTAGGTTGGATGAAACCCCATTACAAACCATCTTAGGGGTCCCCACCATAACCCTGTCAAGTTTCATGCCCATCTAACCAGCCGTTTGGCCGTGATTGAATGACAAACAGACAGACAGACAGACAGCAGACAGACATTACGCCCATTATAGTATGATATCCTCACGTAATTATTTTTCCTGTTAATAATTACATTGAGAACTGAATACTCGTTGAGCACTGCTTCGTAAAATTAGCTCGGTAAAAGTGTTCGCGAATTCTCTAACCTATTTCTCTGTAACTAAGATTCGTATAAGTAAGAGATTTTGCTATAGTGTACTACACCGTACCGTAATTTATGAGTATCATGAATCACAAATTATAAAGAATAGACACTTGTCCTGTACGAAGAGGCAAAAGGCTCGATTAGCCAGAAATGGATATGAACACAACAGTATAAAAAAAACTTCACCTACCCTCTCCGTCCAACCCCCACTTCCACCCCCTTCCTCTTCCTTCCCTCACCTCTCCTCCCCCTCCCTCCTCTCTATCACTCTCTCTCTCTCGGAAAGTTACTTCAGTTTAAGTATATTTTGTACGATTTTTTTTTTATCTATCTATCTATCCAATCTAATAATAATAATTTACAATGTTGTTTATATCTAACGATTCACTCGGTTGTTACCGCCAGCAAGGCTGGCATTACGTTACGGTACGGCACGGTTGATATTTAGCCTATGTGTACGGTACGGAATTACGCAACGACAATGTTACTTAAGTGCGGTACGGTATAGTTCAGGTACGGAAAAAATGAGCAAATCCCGTACCGTACTACCTTACCTTAGGCATGGATATATTACTTTTGGTCTACGTTGAAAACAAGGGAACAATATTAATTAATCATTATAATAATAACCAGTAATATAGCATTTTTTTAGTTTTTTACTGTTATTCTTAGCATCAGCAGCAGCAGCACTAATAGTAGCTATTACTATTTTTATCTTAAGGTCAAATTGTTTTTTTTCTTTCTTTAGTGACTATTGACTTGGGTAAGGAGTAAATGATTATAATTATTAGAGTGAGAGATATCTGCATGTATGGTGGAGTAGTAGAACGATAGATACTGTGATTGATGGTAAAGCTACTGTTATACTTGTGTTTGGTTACTTCCTTCGTAATCTTCATTTGGACTCAGGGCATCAGCCATATGCTTGTATTACAAAGGTGAAGAAGAGATGGCCGCCTAGGAACATAACTGTCGGCATGGTAGCAGAAATCCGTTTGTCACGCAACTTTTCAACTTTTTTTTTTAGCAAAGAGATAGCCGCCAATTGCCTATAGATTGGTTTGAATAGGTAACTGGTTACAGTTGCTCTATGTGTTACAAATAAAAATTGAGCATTTTTACCGGACATTCATTAGAGTTAAAGCCTCGATTATACCGAAAAATTATAGCAAAATCTCGTACTGATACCAGTCTTCATTACAGTGTTATTGACCAAAAACGTGACTGCACTGTCTGTGAAACCCACAGTAAGAGAGCTTTACCAATTACAAATAAACATTACCTTTTATCTGAAATGTTTTTAATTTTACGTTTTGAAGTTAACTGTAATTGCGGTTGTTTTTTATTTATACTTAATGGTAATTGTAATTGTAACTGAAAAGTTCAAATAACAAAGTACTTTATTTGAAATTGTTATCCTAGAGCAGCCCTCTTACTTTTCGAGAACTCATCTTAACCAAATGCAATAGAGAGATGTTTTGAGTCGCTACCCAATTTATTTATATTATTAAGGGAGAATCTTAGCAAGCCAGCTACCAATTCTAAAAATTGTTTTATTCCATTTATTTCCTTTTTTTGTGCAAAAAGATTTGTGAAATTTTTTTCCAATATCTAAGTTTTGTATTTCAGTATTATTGAAGTTGTAATTGTAATTCGATAACAGGTCAGGAAATTATGATTCTAATTGTAATAGATATAAAGCAAACGTAATTACCCCTAACCAGCTTATATTACATATGATATGCGACAGTAGCTACTTCATACGAAATGAATGAGCATAAAAATAATGAAAAAAAAAGTTTTTTTTTTATGTATACATGGGAGAAAACTGATTAGAAATTCAGTGATTTTTCCACTGCACTTCGGCTTTTCTCGGGGTACCTGTGAATTGTTCAATCTTTAATAAATCGACTTTATCTTTCTCGGGATCTATGTGGTTCTGCACCCTTATTTGGCCAGGCAACCAATTCAAATCCTCTCGACCTTGAAACCATTCGTGGACTATTCTGGCCGTATGGATGGGGCAGCCGTCATGAATGAAAATGACAGGACTAGGTGGAAAGGGATAATTCCGCTGGTGAAGTGAAGGGAGGAAGAAATCCTGAAGAATTTTAAAGTATTTTTTACTGGTGAAACCCTTCAGTCTTGGTGGAATCATATACCATGTAAGGAAATCCAGGCCTACACGCTTACGGTTACAAGCCACTCCTGGCCACTTCGTAAATGTTTCCTCGGTGGTATCTGAAGGAAAACAATCTAAATTTTTTACAATATACGCGTTGCTTTCCGTAAAAGGGAAAATAATGATATATCATTTGGGGAAATGTAATGCTAAGTAACAACCCCTGCATTAAGATAATGTTTATTCATCTATGAGGATTAATACTTATTACAAGTTTGCCTCCTCTAACCTCTTATACACTAAAACAGCTCGAAAGCTGATTAGTGGAATTCACGTTAAGAGAGGAACAGCACCACCTTTAGTAAACAGTGTTTCAAACAGACAATTAACAATGACAGTAATGACCTGAGATGTTGCAATGCCAGTAACAGCCAATTAATCAATCAGTCCCAGTAATCGTGTGATTTAATATATCACTTTGTTCGGTGATAACGATATCACTGCTACAGCACCTCTATTACACGCTAACAAGTTTGTCACCCAATCATGGCTAGACTGAGGTGTTGTATAAATTTTGATAGGGCTTCTGTCCTCTGCTAGTAGTATTCGTTATAGTCTCCAAATGAACAGCAACATATTGTTCTCCGGGCGCAGATCGTCGCTCTACGAGAAAGTGGGCTTTCAATACGTGCTGTTGCACAGCGTCTTGGCGTCTCCCCTACAACAGTAAATAAATGGAAAAGGAGGCACGCTTAGACTGGGAAATTTACCGACTTTGGATAGCATTTATTTATTTCATTTATTTATTAATTTTTAAAACTATAAACCTTATAAACCCGTGAAATTGTGAAACCTAAATTACAGTTGCCTTGGTCCTGTTGAACTCAAATAGTGATTCTTTCTCTTTACTTCCCAGAATACCAAATAGCGTTCCCATAAGTAAACAGGCTATAATTAATCTTGATTATCTATGTATCTGCAAGTTAATTACGTATTTCAGTTCGAAGACCACCACGAATGACCACCCGTTAGGATAACGACGACATTCGACGAGCAGCATAAGATCCTTTTACTAATACTATTGCTATTTGTGAACGTCTGGCATTAAATGTTTAGGCTATGACGGTGCGAAGATGTCTGCGTGAGGCAGGAATACCTCATAGAATTCCAGCCAAGAAGGAATTTCTCGGCATCGTGCTGATAGGCTTGCCTTCGTTCAACAGTTTGTGGGGGGGAGGATATGGAATTTTGGTCTCGAGTCGTATGCAGTGACGAAAGGTCTTTTACTAGCAGAAGTCACGGCAGAATACATAACTGAAGACCGAGTAATATAAGGTGTGTTTCTAAAATCATTAATAACAGTCAGACTATAATAATTATAAGCAAGGGTAATATTATAATCAAAAGATCATGATTTTGTCAATAACCATGTATTTTCCGCTAATTGAATTATATTGCCACGAGAAGTGTGAAAATAAAAATTCTTCATTGAAAACCCCCCATTAGTTCTACTATGGCCAGCTTTCAGGCATTAAGCAAATACATTAATAATGTTATGAATAATCACGTAGGCAAACTTAGAATATAGAGTACAGCCTGTTTACTGAATTAAAGAATATCATATCATAACGGACCGTTGTAGATCAAACTTGATGCTATTATAAGTATTAATCCTTGCAGATGAATAAACATTCTTAACTTATTGCAAGGGTTGTTACTTAGCATTTTATTTCCCCAAGCGATATAGAATTATTTTCCCTATTACGAAAAGCAAAGCGTAAATCGTTAAAAATTAGATTTTTTCCCTTCAGATACTACAGAAGAAATTTACGAGGTGACCAGGAATGGGCATGTCACAGTAAACGTGTGGGGCTGGATCTTCTTACATCATATGGATGATATCACAAGGATTGAGTGGAGGTTCACTGGTGAAAAATACATTGAAATTCTTCAGGATTTCTAACTTCTTTCACTTCAACAGCGGAATTATTCCTACCCACCTGCTCCTGTCATTTTCATTCACGACCGCTGCCCCATCCATATCCATACGGCCAGAATAGTCCAGGAAGGGTTTCAAGGTCGAGAGGATCTGCAGTTGCTTGACTGGCCAAGTAAGGGTACAGACATGAACCTCACTGAGAATATTTAGGCTAATTTGGTAAAATGTTGGGAGCCTGAGAGGGAGTGGAGACCAGATCAACTTATGAACCTCTGGGAACACAATGGAAACTCTTCCACAACCGACCACAGATCGTCAGAAACCATGAATCTTCTATGCCTAACAGATTGCAAGAGGTGATCTAGAAGGAAGGTGGCTGGACTTCTCACTAATATTAAAAATAAATGTAAAATTTGAGTGTGTATATTTGGATTACCCCATGGCTTCCGCTGAACTTCCATGTCGTATAATGTAAAAAAAAAAAATCGTAAACAGAGCTATGCATATCGTTTAACTCCAGGTCATGATTATTATAATTTATTTATTAGAAAGGTGAATTTGATATTTTAAAGGAGTTCAAAATCTAAAGGGAATTTAGCTATCCTGATTTTTTTCTTAAAACATTATCTAAAAAGAGAACCCTAGGACAATATCATCAAACTACATTTCTCCAAATAGCTCTTTCCACAATGGACAGATAAATGACTGAAGGGGCTGTTTAACAATAGAGACGTCTGTCTCTTATCCTCACACGAATGATGATAAGAGCGAAAGGAATTTCTGTCCGTATGACATTAAAACATGTATCACAATGAATATATTAGAAAATATAAGCCAAGTAGATATGTTTATCCATATCATGTAATAATTATTGTAATGAACGACGTGTAGGGAATAAACCCAACCATGAATACATGAAACCTCTGAATATCAACAATTGTTTATCATTGGCAAACGAATGAAGTTTACCATATGGGATTGGTTAAAAGTTTGCATCAAGTTTGGGAGTCCTTCTTCACTTTCCATTACACGTTGTGGAATTTTCTCTGTCCCTAGTAGTTTCATTTTGATTCCTCAGTAACGTCTAGTCTGTCTGTCTGTCTGTCTGTCTGTCCTGTCTGTCTTCTCTCTCTCTCTCTTCTCTCTCCTCCTCTCTCTCTCTCGCCTCTCTCCTTTTCTATTCTTCTCCTTTTCATTCTATATGTATTTACAAGAGAGAGTGAGTTTAACCCAATCCTTCTTCTTGTAAATGTTGTTGTATTCAGGAAATCTACAGTATTATAATAATATTAGGATAAACTCTAAAAACACGCAGGCATTAAAGATAAACAAGAAAATATTTCAAGTGGAGCTTTTCGTTAGACATACACTTAATAAACAAACTTATATTAAAAGTGAGACAGTAATCTTAGTTACAGCGATATACCCTGCTCAGATTTCTCTCTTTTTTTTTTTTTTTTTTTTTTTTTTTTTTTTTTTTTGTTTTTTTTTTTTTTTTTTTTTTTTTTTTTTTTTTTTACTCCGTGTGTGTGTGTGTGTGTTTCTCCAACCATACCTAATGACTCCTCCCACTGAAAGAATTCCAGAGCTTATTGGTGGAACTCTTGCTAAGAGAGGAAGAGTCCTTCCCCCATCCCCCTCAGTAAACACTGTTACCATATAATTTTTCGAAGTCCCTCAATAAGTTGTACCATAGAAACCTGTGTCCAACTGTACATTTTTATCTCATCTTCATCAAGTAAACTTCGAGAATACAGATATTTTTGTACTCTGTGTTTCAACTTGAAACCTCGCATTAGAAAGAAGATACTGAATGAACTTAGAAATTATCATCGAAATCCAAGACACTCCAATGAGTATGGGAAGTCATAACAAACCGACCTTGGCGTAAACTATCGCAGGTCTAAATAACCTCACAGGGCGCCTCATTATACAAAGGCATCAGCCCTACATATTGGTGGCAGCCTACAGCGATAACTCTTCAACGTCTTCCGAAGAATAACAAATAATGTATCATATCAGTAGTCAACGACTGCGAAAGCAAGAGATTCTTCAAGCAGCTTAGTGTCTCTTACAGCAACGTAAGATATGTCTTACATCAAGAATCATTCAAGAAACCGTATCATCGTTTAGTGAGCATCTTCAGCAGTGCATATCTTCAAGAAACAAACCGGACGTGTCTGCTTCCTACGGCAACGCAAGCTTCGTCCTAACCATAAGAGATGTCTCTCATTTAGAATCATTCAAGAAGGCATCATCGTTTATTGAGCACTTCCAGCACGTCATGAAACAAACCGGACGCGTCTGCAGCATCGGATCTTCAAGGACACGAATCATTCAACAAACAAACAACGCACGGGGAAACTCAAGCTAAAAACCAGGGTCATCCGCTAAACAGAGAAGGGCGACCAAGGCCGTGTCGTTATCGAAACGCCGTGACTTCCCACAAAATCAAGCTAAGTACAATTTTTTTTTTTAGTGCTTCCTTTGCAGGTCAAATTTCGTTATTCCTGTGGCTGAAGTTACGAGACATTCTTAACCTTACTTTTTACAAAAATTATCTACATCATTGGGACTTCGCTACTGCAAGTTTTTATCTTTGAGTTTCTGTTTCCAGAAGTTCTCCTGAAATATTAAAATCATATATTCTGTGTTAATCTTATCATTTTGGGGCACTCTATTAATTCTGTAAGTAACAAATCATATTAAACATTGAATATGTATTTACGCAGTGGACGTCTGTATTTATACAGATGCATGGATAGGGTCGTTAGGCACCCTAGTGATAAGAAAACACACAAAAACAAGTGGAACACCCGTACAAATCTGGATAAATTAGAGGTAACACTATTTCGGGTCAGGAAAATAAAGGCTCCTTTGCAAGGTCCCAATGGTAGTTTTAGCCTTGAGTTTTTTGAGTTATATGCTTAGAAAAACCGAATCTCTATGACCCAACTTAATTTTAAAAAAATAGGACTGGATTGCAATGAATAACATGTCTGTAAAAACTTTCATTACGTTAACATACTTAACATTCATAGAAACAAATTAACAAAATATGTCTAAATGCACTGACCCGGATCCCTCACTATTTCAAATTTTAGCAAAGAATGAAAGTAAACCGCAGCAAGTACATATAGTTAA
The DNA here is from genome assembly GCF_015104395.2 of Macrobrachium nipponense. Taxonomy (NCBI): domain Eukaryota; kingdom Metazoa; phylum Arthropoda; class Malacostraca; order Decapoda; family Palaemonidae; genus Macrobrachium; species Macrobrachium nipponense. The sequence continues at coordinate 21,313,241 of NC_087219.1, forward strand.
TAATAACGCAGTAGAGATATCTTGATCTAATAGTAATCGCTCAATTCATAATAGTTCAAGTCATTCTTATGTTCGTTGCTTTATACGTAACCAACAGCAACATAATGCTCAAAACACACAAAACGTTGCCGATGATAATAAAGAGAAGAATCCTAATTATTATAAAAAGAAACAGGTAAACAGTAGCCTTAAAAATCAGAAACAAACAAATCGTGCTTCAGCAAACTTGGTTACTGTGTCATCTAGTAAAATGGTCAGGGTCGGTCAAAATCTGTCAAGTGTTGAAAGCAAAGCACATTCCACATAAGCGACTCAAGTGGAGGGGGAGAGTGATGTTGGATCATTCATGCCAAACACCTTTTTGAATTAAAAAGGAATTTTCTTATGAATCACACGACTGTATCAAGTAATCAGAGCAGGTTCCTGTAGTTTTAATATTAAAAGTTATAAAAAGTAGTGGTGGATTAAGCCCGACTGTACATGCCGTAAAATTAGAATATCAGCCATTTACATTGTTTTTATTCCTTTAGTCCACGTAATATCCTGTATTTACGGACTCACCGTTGTTGTTCGAACTTCCCTATTGAGAAGTCTGGAGTATGGTCCAGTAATTGGCTATAAAGAGTTAATTGTCATAGCGTAACGCAGATTCAGTACAGGGCGGATAAGTGCACGCTTACAGATACTTTTATAGTTATAAAATCCATTGATCTATATCTAGTGTAATTGTAGGATATCCATCTATGGATATACAAAACATCACCTTACCTCCTGCCAAATAAGGCGTGTTTATCAAAGGAAAATTCTATAAACCTTCTAACACATTAAAATCCGTTTTAGACAAAAAGAGACAGTTAATCAAATAATAACTTATATAGAAGAACCAATCACTTGTCTCAGAAATCGTGACATTGTTCAAGCGACCCAACAGAATTCTCCCACACCCGCAGTCGCAATTTGCATGCAAAATCTTGAGACGCATGCACCCTCGAATGTCTTAGTGCGTGTAAAAAGATTGCTGGGATCTGAAAATTTTAATCCCTTCCCGACCCTCTGAAATATAACGGATTTTCGCGAACAAAGCAATATACACTGTTGACTCACAGCAACAAGTTAATATTGAAGTCTGTAACCATCCGAATACCAATCTAGTAATATCGCATTTTTTACTGTTGCTAAATTTAATCACGCCCAACCAGTAGTAGATGAATCCCTCTTATACTCTATCTAAAGTAAAATCAGTAAAGTCATTCCAGCAGGGGTGATTCAGCAGAAATTTTTTTATCTTTTATCTGAGTATCATGATGTTTTTCCACTAGCGAGTGATCTCTGTGTTAAACGGATGTCATTGAACACAAAATACGGTCGAAGGACAAACATAAAGCTATATACGTACCTTCATACAGACCCCCAATAAAATTTCAAAATGAGATGAATGACGAAGTTGAAAAAATGTTAGTAATAGGAGTCATTATGAAATCAAATAGCCCATATAATTTTTCCCTTAAATGTCATGCATAAATAAGATCGTACTTGGCGTATCGGCGTAGATTTCTGTCGCTTAAACGAGGAAACGATTCCCGATCGTTTTCCAGTGCCATGCACCGACGATATCTTATCTTTGTTAGGTCAGAATAAATTTTTCACCAGCTTGGACTTACTTAGAGGCTTTCACCAGTTACCATTAGCTATGTGAGTGTACCTCATACACCGCCTTCAGCACACTCAGGGGGATATTATCAATTTTTATGTATGCCTTTCAGTTACGTTGCGCCCCAATTACATCACCAGAATGATTAATATAGTGTTTGGAGATTTTTTAGGGGATAACCTACATGCCTATATGGTTGGTCTTGTAATCTTTTTTAATACCTTAGAAGTACATTCGCATAAACTAGAGCTGTGCTACAGAGACTAAGACAAATAATCTCAGAGTAAAATATCTAAATGTGAGTTTTAAAAACCGAACATGTTTATTTAGGTTTTATGTGTCTAGTCAAGGTCTTAAAGTAGTCCATGGTGAGGTGTCAGCTATTCGTAACTTTCCGGTACCTATTAACGTAAAGGGGGATACAGCACTTTAGCGCTGTAGTGGGTATTACTATCGTAAGTTTATATGTAACTCGTCAATCACAGCAGCTCTTTTAACATATCTTATGAAAAAGGGCGTAGGTTTACTATGGTCGGAAAAGCATCAACAGCCGTTCGATATCTTTATTTAAAGTGGAAGTATGCAGTTCACCTATCTTAAAATTCCCTGATTTAAATAAGGAATTTTTTTATTGTAACAGTCGCCTCAGACCAAGAGGTAGGAGAGGTACTACTTCAGCAATATGATAAATAGTTCTTTCCTATAGTTTTTTATTCACATAAACTAAATCCCTATGAAAGTAAATATGCAGGGCTAAGTATCGTTAACTCACAAGTACATTTTAATTAAGTTCATAATCTACTGCTATCCTGTTAAAGTCCTTACTGACCATAAGTCCCTTACCGAGTTTTTTAGGCTTTTAATCACAGTCCCAAATGAACTCGGTGGCATATGATCATTCAGGTCTTTGGAGCCAAGTTAAGATATCTACCTGGGAAAGCAAATATCATAGCTGACGCATTATCCCACAATCCCGCACCACCCTGTAAGGAACCATTAGTTGGACTAAAAGATATAGTAACATCCGTACCTATTGTTAAAACCGTATTTGAACAAGAAAATTCATTAACCCAAGAGATCGTGATCATTGAAGACCTGGTTTGGAGCGTTGAACTGTTACAAACTGAACAAAGCAAGGGTCAGCACCTAAGCAAAACAATAAATGCTTCGAACAGAAATCCTAATGCAAAAGTATATTTAAAGTATGTGTAGCAGAATTATGTAATCAAAGGTAATATTATATGTAGGTCCATGACGAGGAAAACCCGAAGAACACAGCAGGTGACTAACGACCAGGTAGTAGTAATAATCTCTTTCATACCAATCATCCTAAACTGGTTACATTCCAATCCATTACATGGTCATCCAGGGTTCTCTATTATGTCACAGAAAGCCAAATCACTATTTTACTGGCCTACAATGCTTGCAGATATAAAAAGCACATAACTAATTGTCACATGTGTCATGAAAACAAGGGACACACTAAGACACCTGTCAGTTTAAGGGCCTATCACGTGCCAAATCAATCCTTTGAAAGAGTATACGTAGATTTATTAACAGAGTTTACGAGTCTGACAGAGGAAATAAACACCTCTTAGTGTTAATAGTTGCCTTGACACGTTATATAGAATTAATAGCACTAAAAGACAAACACCGCAATTGAGTGCGCTAGGAATATTTATAAGTGTTACATCAGTAAACATGGAATTCAACACATGATAATCTCTGACTTGGATGGTGTAAATTAATAATAATTTCCTTAACTCGTGTGAATTCCATGCATTAAGAACATCAATACCATATTTTATCACCCAGAGTCAATCAGTTTGGTAGAACGGATAAATAAGAAAGTGTCAATGTCCTACGTGTTACACTCGGGGTATTGGATCCGAACTGGATTATAGCGGTTCTCACGGTTTTAAATACCTTTATCATTCATATCATGTATCTATAGAAATGATACCGCAAGTAGCCTTATACGGTACGCCCGCTAGAACACTTTTCCACATATTCAGGCCAACCATTAATTAAGAAGTTGGAAGGGTTACAAATTATAATAAAAGGAATTACGATAAAATCAATAAACAAAACATAACCATATGCAGTAGGTGTTTATAAAATATCCAAAGATATATGCGTAAAGGTTTGAACTCTAACTTAACGCCTAAGTTTAAGAAGCCCATTCAGTATTCTAGGGATATTAACGACAAATAAACTAAAAGTTCAAACACATATCAAAACCTACTGGCATACTGTCTGTTCCGATGTTTTATATTCGTAGTCAATGAAAAAAAAAAATAAAAAGAGATTTTAGTCAGGAAGTCTAGAAGTAAAAATGTATATCTATGCGAATAATCCTAAATGGATCTTACAGGGTAAATAATATATATAAAATTTGTATGGAAACCTTTTTCATTAGTTTTGAATAAGGAATATCTAATTTAACATAAGTAATTACATATATTTTACGATCTTGCAGGTTTGCAACATGAAACTAATATTATATTGTTAAATTTTGGTACTGTTCTTTCAGACATTCTTCTCGTCTGGATGGAGTGTTAAAACAAAAAATATCCAATTCATACATGGCTATCATTTGAAAGTACTAAAATCATATTTATTACAGAGAGTAACGTAACTCTAAAGCTGGCTTGAGCGCAGTCTCGTGTCTAGCACGTGTTACTGAATCATCGTATAAATCGCACATGCATCACTGTTCCTTTTAACCCCGATAATCCGCTTGCACAGGCTTGATCTGTAGTTGTGTGTTGTCTTGTGCTTGCAAAACAAGCAAGCTGGAGTGGAATGCTTAGCTCATGAACTTCACATGTGGTTCATAGGTCACGGTAACATACATAGCCGTAACCTATTCTTATCTGCGGTGATCAATGCATGTTTAGTTAAAGAATCACAATCGTTTCAAATTTAATGAACAAAATAAGTGAATAGAATTTCTATAGCATCAAAATAAATTCATTTTTTCTGAACTTCATAGACAATTAGTCAATAAATCAGCTCATGACATTGGTAAACGGACATTTTAGAAGTATCAGGTCATGGATATGAAATATTTACTTGCAACGTTAGCATATTACAATTCAAGTAGATCACATTCATGGGAAAATGTCACATTTCTTGAAAAACCCCAAGTTATATAGTAGGTTCTTTTGTTGCATCTCCTGCCTATTAAAGTTTTAAAAATTAACCTCAGAGGATGCGCGCAAGAAACTTGAATATGAACCTTTTGTTAGGGGCAAATAGGATCGGATTTTATCACAGTTTAATTTCAGTAAGCGTAGAGAATTACAGAATCATGGTTAATATCCTCTTTGATTCTTATGTTGCCTGGCAATCTTACAAATAGCTCCGTTTCCCACTTCTTTCTAGTAGCTTACTACCAGTAATATCGAATTTTCTTTGGGATTCGTATTGATATCTGTTAATATGGATATTTTTACGGTCGTTAGAGACCTGGATAGGTTCAGTCATTGTTATAATGCCATGGATAAAAAAGTTTGTACAGCTGACTCTTTTAAATTCCATAAAATATCAGCGAATTCATGTGAGTTAAGTCTAGTCCTTAACGTCTTTCTCCCTCCCATATTAGGACATTGTCTGAATTTACTTTGCCCTTGTGACAAGTATAATTTCACTTACAGGCTGATTAACGGAACCTGGTTACACCTTGTAGTACGAGAGTGTCACATCGCATGCCCGGACAGATCGTCTACAACTTCAAAACCCGTTCGTTACTGCAGATGACTGCAGTGGAGTAACGACCGCCTACAATGTGAAGGGAATAAGCACCATCATAAGTGAACAAGCTTATTTCGTGGACTTCCTGGACCGCCACCCGTTTCCCAGCGTTAATTTTGTTTTTAATGCGGAATGGTCCAGCTGTCGGAATTGACTACAAAGGGAGATACTTCCGACAATTACGATTAAGGAGGGTATTCAACTCCACGTTTGCTGGCGCAGGACTCGTGCTGGGGATGATTTTATTCATCGCAAACTTATTCATATGGCATAGGATGCAGTGAACAAGTATGGGCGCAAAAGAGAACGTTGGACCCTGCCCAGGCAATTTCCCCTTGTTTTTAACCATTTGGAATTGGCCATTTCATTTGGCTATAGTTGGTTGTCTGGAACTGTGTAACGGGCGAAAAGTTGTTCAAAACGCTAGTTAAATGTGCAGTGGGTTGGGTATATTCTTGGCTATGTATTCCATATATAAAGTATCAGTAAAGGATCAATATCTATATAAGTATCATAGCTAAAGTATCAGTAAATAACAGAATCTGCACATTACCACAATCATTGTATATCTAAGCATGCTTATTTGAAGAATATAGAAGTTAATCAATGAATCAATATATATCTGTGCGTATACGTACTAGGAATCTATTTAGAGTGCACCTAGATTAATCACTTAGATTAGTCATTTATGTTAATCATTTGTATTAAGTGTACATATATTGATCATAATTATATGAGTCAATATATATATATATAGATATATATATATATATAATATATATATATATATATATGTGTGT
>NC_087219.1:21319947-21335871 GCF_015104395.2 Macrobrachium nipponense
GTCATATTTTCTTGAAAAACCCAAAGTTTACATAGTGGGTTCTTTCGTTGCATCTCCTGCCTATTAAAGTTTGAAAAATTAATCTCAGAGGATGCATGCGCGAAACTTGAATATGAACCTTTTGTTAGGGGCACATAGGATCGGATTTTATCACAGCTTAATTTCAGTAAGCGTAGCGAATTACAGAATCATGATTAATATTCTCTTTGATTCTTATGTTGCCTGGCAATCTTTCAAATAGCTCCGTTTCCCACTTCTTTGTCTAGTAGCTTACTATCAGTAATATCGAATTTTCTTTGGGATTCGTATTGATATCTGTTAATATGGATATTCTTACGGTTGTCAGAGACCTGGATAGGTTCACTCATTGTTATAATGCCAGGGATAAAAAATTTTGTACAGCTGACTCCTTTGAATTCCATAAAATATCAGCGAATTTATGCGGGTAAAGTCTAGTCCTTAACGCCTTTCTCTCTCCCATATTTGGACGTTGTCTGAATTTACTTTGCCTTTGTGACAAGTATAATTTCACTTTCAGGTTGATTAACGGAACCTGGTTACACCTTGCAGTACGAGAGTTTCACATCGCATGCCCGGACAGATCGTCTACAACTTCAAAAACTGTTCATCACTGCGGACGACTGCAGTGGAGTAACGACTGCCTACAATGTGAAGGGAATAAGCACCATCATAAGTGAACAAGCTTATATCATGGACTTCCTGGACCGTCACCCGTATCCCAGCGTTAAGTTCGTTTTGAATGCGGAATGGTCCAGCGGCTGTCGGAATTGACTACAAAGGAACAAACTTCCAATAATCACGACCAAGGAGGGTATTCAACTCTACGTTTGCTGGCACAGGACTCGTGCTGGGGATGATTTTATTCATCGTGAACATATTTGTATGGCATAGGATGCAGAGAACAAGTATGGGCGCAAACTAGAACATCGGACCCTGCCCAGGCAATTTGCCCTTGTTTTTAACCCATTAACGTTTTCTATGGGAAGCAGGTTTGGTTCCCCAGCTGTCAGCTAAGAGTGCGGGCAGCAAAAATTTACGCTAGCCAGATGGTCAGCAAAAAGTAAAAAACACAACATGGCAACTGCCCTCCCGTGTGCGCTATCTTTTAAATGCAGAGGGGCTACATTAGCTTATTTTCAGTTTCTGTATCTCATTCCATATATTTCAACTCATATAAGTGCAGTAACATACATATAGCGGTTCCCTTTAACCACTGTCACATATTTATATGTCTGCTCTTTCCAGCCATGATAATAATAATAATAATAATTCATCCCTTGGGTATAGGATTATCAGCGTGGCGCCATTGGACAATAACATTCTCTTAGACCAGACACACGTGCATTGTTTCGTGTAAGGAAGTTTATTCGTTGCACATAAAACCCTTTCCTCTTTTGTCGCTCTAGAATTTATAAATAATAGGATACAACAATTGGCCATTCGAATTATTGTTAATACTAATCATCAGATTTTTCTTTGACAAGCCATAATAATAGTATGTAATAAAGTTGATTCGAAAAGATCTCGCATATTGTAGTCCGTATAATCCAGTCCTTGGGCTAAAGCTAGTTTTGTTATGAATTCTACATCATCCACGATGCATGTCCGTTTTGGACAGAAAAAAATTAAATAAAAGTAAACTATATAGAATTTCTAAGTGATATAAATACATATGTATATAAAACACACACACATATATATACATACATATATATTTATATATATATTGTTTATAAATATATAGATCTATAGAACTATCTACGTAGATATTTCGTATGATATATATAGTGATAGTATATATACTGTAAATATATTAATATATATTAATAGTATAGTTATATGTATATAGTGTATATCATAGTTATGTTAATATAGTATAGTATATATAATATTATATATATATATATAATGGTCTCTATTAGATTATCTTATATGATAAATATAGCTATATATCATATATATATATATCATATCATATATGGATATATATATAATAATAATACATAGTATAAATAATATATATATAAATAAATATATATAATATTTATCTATATATATATATATATATATATATTTATCTATATATACTATATTATAATAGAATATCTAATATATATGATATATAATATATATAATAGATATAATTCTTTTTTTTAATTTAAATTATTTGCTTAATTTATAATAAATTAATATATATATTATATCTATTTAATATCTTATCTATCTATATATATCATATATCTTCCAAAGATATCTCTATCTTCATATATTCTATATCTATATATAGATATAACTATATAATCTCTATTTTATTATATAGATACATATATATATAGATATATATATATAGATATATATCTATATATATAGATATATATATATATATATATATGTATCTATAGATATCTATAGATATCTATAGATATCTATGTGTGATATATATATATATATATATATATATATATATATATATATATATATATATATATATATATATATATAGATATATATATATATATATATATATATATATATATATATATATAGTATCTATAGTATATAGCTATATATATATATATATATATATATATATATATATATATATAGATATATATATATATATATATATATATATATATAAATATATATATATATATATAAATCTATATATATATATATATATATATATATATATATATATATATATATATATCTATCTATCTATCTATCTATCTCTATCTATCTATATATATATATATATATATATATATATATATATATTATATATATATATATATAATATATATATATATATATATATATATATATATATTAGAGAAAGAGCGAGAGAGAGAGAGAGAGAGAGAGAGAGAGAGAGAGAGAGAGAGAGAGGCATATACAAGGTATGATCAGTTGTTGTTTTTTGTTGTCATCTCTTCGTTCCTTCCACCTGAATCGAGTTTGGTGGGTGGAACCATTCGAACATTAGTAAGAGAATGGTGCCTCGGATTATCCCTAGTCCTGTTGACCGATTCCAATTCCTTGTTTCATGAGCAATGGCGGATTTAGTGATCTCCCTTTTGTACAGGCAAACGAATTTTACTTTCCCCGTGACATTTGACCGTCGACAAGGGAATTCCGAACTGGCCATCATCAATGAAAGAAGGAACTGGAATATTTGAAAAGGACTCGTTATAATTCCAGACCCTCATTCCAAGCGCATCAAATTCGTCACGTGTGGGAGGTAACGGGAGCAGTAAACAAAAATAACCAATCATTTCATTCAATATCAACTACGGTGCTATCGTACAAATTTCTGCATTTGCCAGTTATCCGTATCATAGTCAAACCAAAATGAACATGGACATGTAGTGTGTTTTAGACGTTGCCACTTTTCCCGGATTTGATTCATAAAACCTTGACCTAAGCTCTGATGTCATGTAGATGCGGCACCACCCTGCCACACCTTTCCATGCTAGGCTCTGATATCTAACCGTGAAGACGTAAAATTGACTGAAATCTGAAGAATTGAAATCATTTCGTAAACTGCTTTGATAAAAAAAGTAGGGTGAAGATAATCTAGTTTCTAATCACCTAAATAAATCATACTAACTCCCAATGTCTAGCCCAGACTCACCGATGAAAATAAATGAAACAGTGCTATAAGAAAAAAAAACTGTTATTGGTTCCTCAAGTGATGGCAGATTAACTAGGCCTTGTCCCGGAATGGCCTCTTTCTTCTGGACAGCCCTGGGGAGGGATAAGTAGGATTTTATGACCGGATTAAAGAACCCCGAATTGTGGGTAGAAGTTTGGAAACGTAGCTAATGACACCCATATTGTGTACAGTGTTTCTGTGTGCACTATAAGTCAAATTATGTACATGACACTCATCATACTCATATATATATATACTATAGTTCTTGTATTGATGTAAGAGTTCTCTAACGCTATTTATTATCATTGTCAAAATTGTTAGGTTCGAATTTCTGTGTATGGCATCAGTGTTCAAAGCAGGGTAAAGCAGAATACAAAGAAAAGTTCTCTCTCTCTCTCTCTCTCTCTCTCTCTCTCTCTCTCTCTCTCTCTCTCTCTCTCTCTCTTTACACGACTTAGACCCAAGGGTAATTTGATTAAGAAAATGGTGATAGAGATAAATTTCATCATCTGTTTTTATAGATTTTCCTTAATCGATGTAATGAAACTGCCACCATTGTCAAATACGAAATCTTAGGACCGGAAATTACTGGCAACCCTTTCCGAATCATTACACATATTCATACTTTATTGTCTTTACCTTGTTTACCCTCTGTTTTCGTTGTCATCACTATAACTGTCGGATGAATTTTCAGCAATGTTTGTTGTGTAAGAATTTTGTACATAACTTTCATTTAGAATATGGTACTTGTGCATTGTTTCATAAAGGAAAGTTTGTGCATTCTACATCTAACATCTTGTTCTGTAACGTTCCAGTACATTTTTTTTATATTTCAGTGGGAAAATGTCAATAAATTACAATTACGTACTTATCGTTTTTCATTTGCGCTAGAGCTGGAAAGAAAACAGAAGAAAACAACGCACGACTGATGGTAAGTTTGCTTAGAAGGATTATAGCCCCTCTACCCCCTGCGTTGAAAGACCAAAATTCCGTGTAAATGAACGACCAGCCAGCAGCATGTTGTCTCGCTACATAGCGACTCCGCCAAGTGATTTGCGAATTCCCGCATTAGATATAGAAAATCAGGAAAATTATGATAAAAGGGGTTCGGGAGGAAGTGTTTTTGTTTGGATAAGGTCGACAACACTTCCTCGGACCTAGAGAGAATACATTAGAGAGGATTTACCTTGAAAGAAAGGCAGGAAAAATCAATCGTATATATACGTACTAAACGTAATGTTGAAAACATCTGCTCCCCGTATATATAAGTACTAAATGGCTCAGGTAGCGTTGGCGTGCTACGTATATATATGTACTAAACGGTTAAAGGGTTAACCATTTGGAATTGGCCATTTCATTTGGCTCTAGGTGGTTGTCTGGAAGTGTGTAATGGGCGGAAAGTTGTTCAAAACGCTAGTTAAATGTGTAGTAGGTATCTCCTTGGCTATGTATTCCACATATAAAGTATCAGTAAAGGGTCAATATCTTTATAAGTATCATAGCTAAAGTATCAGTAAATAACAGAATCCGTACAGTATCACAATCATTATATATCTGTTAGCATGCTTATTTGAAGAATATAGAAGTTCATCAATGAATCAATATATATCTGTGTGTGTACGCACTAGGAATCTATTTAGAGTGTACCTAGATTAATCATTTATGTTAATCATTTGTATCAAATGGACATATATTGATCATGATTATATGAATCAATATATATATATATATATATATATATATATATATATATATATATATATATATATATATATATATATATATATGTATAAATAAATCAGGTAGCCTATAATCAATCTGTTACCTTGTATCTTATCAATAACTGCAGTTAGTATATCAGTTAATATATCAGTTAGTATATCAGTTAATATATCAGTTAGTATATCAGTTAATATATCAGTTAGTATATCAGTTAGTATATCAGCTAGTACATCAGTTAATATATGATTTTTATCACTTCATATATGATTTTTATCAGTTAAAATATGGTTTTTATCATGTAAATCTTTATGTTATGCAATTATCAGGAGTAAATTAGTATTTTCTGTAGCATATGTATTTTCATTAGTTGAAGTGAAAAACTATATCACGTGATCATTATTATTTACGAATATTATTATATGCATATGTCTCATATCTTATTACATGAATCTGTATTTGTGTACACCATGAACTTTTTTTACTTATAATTATTTTCTATATATCATTTTTTACATATAACTAATTAAATAGCATGCCTTAACCACTTGTTGGTAATTATGAATTAATTATATATTCACCATAGTGTCTGTATCACACTCCTATAAGTCAAATGCAAGTCAAGCTTGAGTAATGTTCAGTGTTTGGTTTTGTAGCCGACCGAGCATTTATGTAAGTGTTACATAATAGAAAATATGGAATGTTATTCCCTATATAAAAACTAAAACTATGATTAATTAAAACCAGTGACCCAAGAGGTCAACCAGTTTGCTTGCAGGAATGTGATCAGACCAGATAAGATAAAGTAGGCTAAGATGACGTGTTGTATCAGTCAGTGTCTGGTTTGCCGTCATCTGTGGTCATCAAATCTATTGTTTTGTAAACGGTTGTCAAAGCTTCCTGCTTGAGACAACCACAGTGACCTATAACCCAAACGGCCTACATGACTTGTAATCTATGTCATCTGTGTGTATGTTCGTATGCTCGAGCTACTGTCTGCTCACTTTATGATTTGTAAACCAGATTGTAAGTCAGACTTCAATTAGCCATCATCATTGGAAGACCTGTCCAATTTTATCTGATCTTCACAATGTAGACTTAGCAAGAATACAAATATTTTTGTACTCTGTGTTTTCAACATTAGAACCTCACATCAGAAAGAAGATACTGAATGAACTTAGAAATTATCATCATGAGTTTGAAACATCTCCGCCTTCATACCCAAAGAAGATACTGACTTAGAAATTATCATCGAAATCCAAGACACTCCAATGAGGATGGAGAGTCATAACAAACCGACCTTAGCGTAAATAACCTCACAGGGTGCCTTATTATACAAAGGCATCAGCCCTACACTAACACCTGGACTTTAGGCCTGGTCCTCATTTAATCATTGTAATGTTTACAAAGAATTCAACAAAAACATTTGATCATTTTAATGTGTATGCGACCGCCTCGGGTACATGCGTCTTATGTAGTTTATAAGTTCTTGTTTTTACAAAATTGTTGAAGCTTCACAGTAAAAATAGAAAAGTATCGTAGAGACAAAGAATTCGACAAGAACGTACGTTGGTGCATGCACGGTTCTTATAGCTATTTTTTATTGTCTCTGTTTATATCACCCAGAAGGTAAATGCAGGTATAATCGATTCACATAAGGTAGATTCTTGTGCCTACGAGAAGTTTGTTTGGCCACTTGTGTGTCATTTTTTTTTTTGTTGCTTAGAAAACTAGCAATATGTTTATATTTCTTCAATTTTCTCACGTTTTGCAAAAGATAGGAAAGTTTCGGTATTAAATGTACAACTAAATGATCTTTTCAATCAATAAAGTAAAACACAAAGGAATTACAACGAGTAAAAGTGAAGAGAGAAACATTTCATTCTGTATACCTGTTTTTATTTATCATCGGATTTTGCATAATTTATCCGATCGAGAGAAAATAAAATCTTGTGTTTTTAAACAATAAAATCACCCTGAATATACTGGTGCTTTCAGATTTTAGATGTGTGTATTATGTAAAGAGAAAATGAAGAATATGTCTGAAAATGTTGCATCCATACTTGACTCAGCCTGAAAGGAAGTCAGTCTTTCTTAATTCTTGTTGTTTATTACTTCACTGAGATTATCATTTTATATCACTCAAAAAAGTTTCTGATATCTTTTTCGTTTGAAAATAACTTCATAAAATAAAATTAGAAACAATATTCAGAAACAACCTGACTAAAAAAGCTTAGGCTGAGTCGAAGAGTGCGAAGTCTGTCTACAGAGTCCAACTTCTTTGCTGGACTGAATTCCCTTCGGCCCGTCTAGATCTGAGCTAACGATACCAGATGCATCCATCTGCTTATTATTATTTTTTCATTATCAGATATGTCCAGACACATACTATATGAAATTGGATTGATAATGTTCGGCGGTCATAATGGGAATTCTGTATATTTAATTACAGAATATGTAATAATATAACATGCAAAATATTGTCGAAGCTGCAACCCTTATATTGCTAATTGGCAACTCAAATCTCTTGCTGCGACGAACACGCAACGGCACCTTGCTGCTCCCATTCTCTCGGCAATACCGTTAAACTTGAATCATTTACGGATGCAACATAATAAGACATATTCTTCATTTTCTCTTCACATATTACACGCATCTAAAATCTGAAAGCACCAGCGTATTCAGTGTGTATTTGTTGAATGAAAACAGGAGTTTTATTTTATCTTGATGGCATTAATGATGCAAAATCCGATGATAAGTAAAAACAGGTATAAAGAATTAAATGCTTCCCTCTTCACTTTTACTCGTTGTAATTCCTTTATGTTTTATCTTATTGATTTCAGGAACAGATGACTTAGTGCACAATTAATACCGAATTCTATGGTATAACCTAATCTTTCCTATCTTGAACAAAGCATGAGATAATTGAAGAAATATAAACATATTGCTAGTTTTCTAAGCCACAGACGAAAATAATGACACACTGAGCAAGAGGCCTACCTCCCATTACCAACCAATCAGAAGCCGTCAAACAAACGTCTCGTAGGCACAGGAATCAACCTTAAATGAATCGACTTATAACAATCCTTAGTCGTGACAGCGTAGCCTACATGTACAATTATCCACTTTTGACCAACTCCGTGCTCCATACTCTTAGTGTAGGTGTATTGATTTTGATTCTAAGCACAGAACTTGAATTTGACATCGTAACCACTTCCTATCTCTCTTGGAGGTCACGTTTCAACCCAACAGAGGATTTTTCGTAAAGTAGATATCGTTATCATATATGATTTTTCTTCTTGAGGGGGTTTTGTTCCCGTTGACTCATGGCTGTCATCAGGATGGTAGTTACTACAAAGAAACACAATCATAATGCAATGGACAGTACAGTCACACAAACGAAAATTAGATAACAAGTAGTGATAAGACTTAAGCTATTCAAATTAACATATATCTGATATTTAGCTCCTGTGAGATTCCTGAAGGGATATA
This sequence comes from Macrobrachium nipponense, assembly GCF_015104395.2. NCBI lineage: Eukaryota > Metazoa > Arthropoda > Malacostraca > Decapoda > Palaemonidae > Macrobrachium > Macrobrachium nipponense. Next base: position 21,328,838 of record NC_087219.1, read on the forward strand.
GGACAGGTAATGCTCCAAGGAAAAGCAAAAGACTATTGTTGTTCCTTTCCATTTATTTTTCATAAACTGCCATTGTTTCATCAATTATATCATATCAAACATCAGTGCAGTGATGTGTTTACAAAGAAATTACAATACTTATACAACGTCCGATGCAGTTGTGCAAGAGAAAACTGATGATTTAAAAGAATGTTAAAATTAACAAAGAATAATGACTGGAGACATCTAGGTGATCTCAATTTAAGGAATATTTTCTGAGAATCAGCATTTATTCTTAGCATTACTCTTACCCTGATGTGGTTGATGTTAATGCCCTGTATGTTTTGACCTTTATAAAATACATTATGTCTGACACAAGACATTTCAAGTTGGTCAGTGAATTTGCTGCCTTCTATTTAGAAATTTCTGTCATAATTTGGTTTAAGAGAATCCATGCGCTCATATAGTCATTTTCCTTTGCTGTAGAATTTAAATCAAACTATAGCTGCCATTATTTGAAAATTTAAATGAGGATTAAAAAACAATGAATATAGATAGTTTTTTATATTCTGTTGGAAAGTCAGTGCATTATCACAGCCTAAGTGTAATTTCCAGTCTCCATATCAATTGAGTTGGGAGTGAGACTACCCCAGATGACATGTAATGCCACCAAACGCCTTCTCAAGATAAAAGTGTCCAGATCCATAGAAATGTATTTTCAACGCTCAGTGCCGATCCTTACAAAAAGGAAGTTTTAATGGCTCCCACTTTCGACCATCTATGCCTATAAAGAACAATTTAGTGGAGGTTCTAAGCAAAGAAACTAACAAACAGAGGTGCAATGCGACAGGCCCATGAAAGAAGAGCTTAAGAATCAGTTTTTAAATCTAGTCACACTTCACTTCCTCGAACAGTATCAAGGACTAGAAACTGCCAATTTGTGAGAAACAGCCTCATCACAGTAGAGGTCTCTAATCATGCCGTTCTAGTTGGTAATAAAAATACATTGGCAGAATAGTACTGCTATCACTGCCAGTGATTTAGGTGCTTGTGCGGTACCATTGCTTTCATTTGCACATTTAGTGTTTGCTGTTGTGAGTGAATGATGGCAGCCTTCGGTGTTCTTAAACAATAGATGCAAGATTTGCTGTCAGTTATTTGTATGCCTTGTAGCAGTACCTAGATTAAGTTGAAGATTATGGTAATGGGCTTTATAGTAATGGGCTTCCAGTTTATGCTGAAATGCAGTGCCCTGGTTACAGTGAGCTTCTAAATGCCTCTGTTTGTCAGTACTTGTGAATTTAAGACAGCAATAATCAAGAGCTTAAGTATTCCTCTATGAAGTACACACTAAACCTGCAAAGAATGAAGACTGTTCTCCAACCACTAATAGAATGTTAGGTAGGGAATGCCCAAATGAAGACAGAACCCAAGACCCACAGCTAGATACTGGAACCAGGCTTCACTCCCATTTTCTTGCTCCTTCCCTGTAGGTAAGAAGAAAGAATGGACTGGGCAGCAGTTTAGGAGTGCTAGCATAGATGTACCTTGTCAGCCAGACAAGGATTAAGAAGAAGACCCAGTATATGATTGCATGTTTATTCAGTCCTCCTAACAACATTACCACAAGATGAATCAATTGTTGTTTGGTATAGAATGTCAGAAAAGGCATACAAATTTCACTGTGTGTAATATATCTGGTCAAATTGTTTGAAGGAAATGCACTGTCATACCAATTTTAGGATTAGGGAATTAAAGCACTCGTCTTGTAGGCAAATATGTTGACTTCGACGATTTGTAGGTATTCGCTGGCTGCAGCTGTTATCTGGACACTGATGTACCTTCCAACAACGCCCTCATATCTTGAGCACAACAGAAAGCCTTCCACTAAGGTGTAAGTCTTTGTATAGCTGCATAAGAGGCGGTAAGAGGAGAGATTCCCACTACCTGCGTATGTTGTCCCAATTCGAACCTGAAGTTATAAAGGAATTTTTTTCACAAATTGGAAAACTTATGAAATACATTACTTTTAATGGGTATTAATATGCACACTTCCATATGGAACAAGACACAGAATAAATTAGAAACAAGACGGTGCCTAATCATGGAAAGAAATGAACAAAATTTATTGTTATTATCAGTATTCATACATTCATCTGGAAGAATATGATACAGAATTAAATTTATAAAAAACCAAACACTTTGCCTGAACATTGTTTGATCCCTTTAAAGCAGACCCATGGTATTCCTCTGTGCTCTGTTATCAGTGGAGCCAACATACCATTGTATAAGCTCCTCAAAACGCTAGTACCTACCTAGCAGCACACTGCACTATAGCTAATCAGAAGCTAAAGTTTGGACTGACCCAGGATTAGCTTAACTCATAGTTACAGTAGCCCTGGTGTGTGTGTGAATTTTTTTCTGCTAAATTTTACACCAAATAGTTAGAAACTTTCCTCTATACCACTGCAATAAAAAAGAATTGAACTCGCCCATGGTCTGATTACCTGATTTATGCAAAATATATTGCATCGTTTCAACTTATCATGAAAATAGACAAATTTGTGACTACTTGGTGCAGAGTTTCACTAATGGTAGTAAAATTTAGTAAAGGGAAGATGAAAGGTGGGCTTAAAAGATTAATGAAAACAGGAGAAAGCGAACTCTTAAATCCTGTTTTTATGTAATTAAGACCCCCAACTGGTTCGTGGTAATTCCTATCCTGTTTTGGTAGTTTCACGGCATTATCACTCTCCCTTAGTAGCTTTTTTTTATTATTATTATCCTCCATGATTAGAAGTGCTATCGTTGTGAGAGTGAAGTAGATACCATGATTCAACATAAGAAACGACCGCCTCCTTCTGGTTACCCCTACCTCCTGCAGTCTCAGACGCAAATAAGTACCCTTCATTGCCGAAGTTTCAAGTGCTTCCTGCTGAAGGACGGACCTCATACACTGTGGTAGGGGCTCTCAGAAGTTTAACCCGGGTATCAACTTCTCTGCGCTGCCAAATCACAGAGGAGACTTCGCCGTCACTACAAAAGACTGTGCTACATGCGACCTTCTGAAGACATACACTGCATTCCAGTTACTGAATCCTAATGAGGAGCTAAACAAGGCTATCATCAGTACTAACTACCCAATAGAGCTTCCTTTGAACCCTTTTCTGGAGCTCCCTCATATTGTGAATGCCGAGAGGTACTTCACCAAATACAAAGCATCTTCACGGAAGATCCTTGCTGCCCTCAGAGGATCTGTCCTAAGCCAAGTATGGCTCAGAATACTTGGATACTTCCCCCACAGAGGAATACACGCCATAGCTTCTCAGGTGCTACAGATGCCAGTGTTATGTTCATCATCAGGACCGTTGCAGAGGCCCTGTAATCCACTCTATTTGTAGCAAGAAGCATGAAATGAAGTTGTCCTGAGATACTGAAAAAAGGGGAACCTACAACACCCAAATACCCCAACTGTTCTGAACGTCATCATGTTTAGTTCAAAGAAAAAAAAACGCAGTACCCGATTATCCCACATTACAGAGTTAAAAACAAGAACCAACCTCTCAAGACCACCTCCAGCACCCAGACCAACACCCCTAGAGCCACGGGTGGGAACAACCAAACAAGTGGTGGAAGTAGCATCTGTTTTGTGCCACGAAAAAGGGACTCAAACTGAGCAGTCAACACCCACTACCCCTCAATTTACCCATTAGCCTGAACCTCAAGCCTCTTCCCTTCCTACTCAACTTACTCCAAACCTATCATTGACCCCCAAACCTGAAGGTCACATTTCAGCCTGGAAAATAATCAGCCAAAGTTACTTTTCACTACACCAGACCTCTATGAGGTCCTAAGTAAATCTGTTAACATGTCAAGAAAAAACCCGGAAATTATCGAGAATTATTGTGTAGTCTGATCCATGAAATCTATGAACAATATGTCATTTCCTTCCTTGACAATATCTTCAGACAGTGGCTCTGTGATAATTACTCTGATATTAGTTAACCATTTGATTGGCAACTATCTTGTTTCTACCAATAAAGCCTTTCCCTTCCCCATTTTCGGCAGCCTCACGTCTCACGACGGAAATATTTAACTATTGCTCTATCTTCCACTTAAACTGCTACCTCTGCTTGTAACTGCTGGCTGATGGGAGACAAAAACAAATCTAATTATAAATTTTATAGTCCACGATAGTGGGGCAAATACAGGGCATGTGCCATTAAATATTCTGACAGCACAGAGTTCTCCTTGGGAGACGAACGCAGCCACGTCTTCCCCTGTTTCGGAAGGAAAAAAGTTTCTAGAACTGAATAGATTTTCCCTTCTCTATCGATCCCTATTGCTTAAAATATCGTTGCTCATTTCTTTTATATTTTAAGCTTTTAGTTAGCTTGCTTTCATGTGTGTTTGTTTGTTTATCTTGGTTAGATCTTGTAACTCAATTTTCGACCTGATCCCTTCTCTAATGGACTTGAAATTTTGCATTGTTACTCAGTCCCGGGGACGATACAACCTTACATGATCACTTGGTCAGCAGCGACCTCTAGTGCCCCTACAGTGACCTTACAGTGACCTCTCCCAGTATCTCCGGTATTTTACTTGATCCCTTCGTCCGATGGACTTGACATTTTGCATGGTTACTCAGTTACGGGGTAGGGGGAGGGGGGTGGCGGCAATACAGCCTTACATGATCAGTAGGTCAGCAGTGACCTCTAGTGACCCTACAGTGACCTCTTTCACTCTCAGGTTTACGACCTGGTCCCGTCGTTAGATGACATGATTTTGTATGGTTACTGAATCCCTGGGGCAATACAACCTTAGATATCCTGGTGTGTATCAAAAGTTTATTTTCCACTTTTGATTGCATTTTAATAGTCTTTATTTTAAAACTTTTTTTATATCTTTTATTTATTTTCCAAGTAAGTTAAATATGGTATGAAATATCCGTAGAGTGGTGTCCGACTATAAATATTTCGCTACTTACTATCTTCCAATTGCCAGGACTTGCTACCATCGCTCTTTCTCTCCTACTCACAGGTGCATTAGGGCTCAAAGACGTTCGTAATCTGGCCTATTAACATTTTATTTCGTACCATTTCACTGCCACAATCATAAATCACAATAAAGAAAATCACGATCATATCCAGTAATCTTTCACTTTCTCATCCTAAATTAATTAATGGTTGCTCTATGAGCAAGAGCCCCTGCGGGCATAAAGCCAGCTTAATCAAAAACAACAGCAACAACAACTCCTAAATCTTGACGAGAAAGAAACGCTGATTTTGATTTAGTGAAAATCACGGTTATGAAAAAATTTAGGAAGAACTCGGTTGCAGCACTGAATCATACCTCAACATCGTGAAACCTCTTGTAATATGCTGAATTTTGCCTAGGATAGATCTGGATTTGGTAAATCCGCCTCTCCTCCAGGAGATCCACTTGCCACCATGGCCTGATAATCGAAATCGAGTGGTACTTACTGTCTTCACTTGTGACACCATCGACTACCATTTCGGGACCATATCTGAAAGTGGATTGTTACAATGTTTACGAATTCTGTCGCTGTTTACCTGCATGTTTAGGAAAACCTGGCGTCGAATGTAATATTCTATCATGATTAAATATGAGGGAATGGATTGAAATTAAAACTAAAAGTACTTATTCAGGTAGGTTTTTATGAAAAATTTTATATTTCATGATTAATCCACATTAGATTATCTTGTACAAATAATTCTGGTGTGACGAAGTATAAATACTCACTTTCATTTGTACTTTATTCACATTTTATAAACAAAATGGTCCAGTTTTGAAAGTAGGCTATGCGATGGTCTTGAACCTCTTTCTAAGTATATCTTTACTAGTAAGACAATAACATCTCTTAATCCTTCGAGCTATTTTATGGCATACTTCACTCGCCCAAAATTTTATTAATCTTAAATCGGACTTATTTTGCCATTGGGCCAGAGAAAATAAGGAATTAATCTTGCTGACATGGAAGATGAAAGGGTAATATACTTACGAACTATATTGTGTTGTACCAGTTGCAGGCTTATTACGTGCGACTTCCTCAAGAGAGTCGTCTGTTGGGAAGACTATCGGCTGATAAATAGCGATGTCACTAATATTTGCGCTTCCAGGATTGAGCAAAGAACAAGTGCCATCTGTAAGTCGTAACAAATGATGGTCATTGTAGATATTGAAAGGAGCAACATTCTCGAGTCTTTCAATTTCTTGGTTTGTTAGCAGACGAAATTTGGGAGTGTGGTTTGCAATAACTGCGCGAATGGTTCAGTAAAGTAATTTTGCAATTCTCGTCCTTGGAAACTTTATAATTATAATTATTTTTACTAAAATGGAATCTGATGAAGGTTAAACACACATCACTTCTATTGTCACTGGAAGCAAGAGATCACCTCTGGGCATTATTATGAAAATTCATTTCCTGTTGATCAGAAGGAACTCATGTTACATCAAAGAGGCCTGTGGTGCTTTGCAAAACAGTACCAGGACTATCGGCTCATCAGAGATATGTGTAGTCTAGATGATTTCGAAACTGTGATTGCAGTTGGCAGTAACTGCCAATGATTCAGCAGTTCAGCATCTGTTCTTCAGTTGCTTCTGTTCATTGGGTAGTTGACTCTATGCTATTGCTTCAGTTTTCTCCCGTAATAATCAAGATACTTGGCATTGTGAGTCTGTAACCTAAATCAGGGATTTTTCATGGTGAAACTTTAGTGGCCTGAGATCTACGCCACATCTACACATCATCAAAGGGAAAAGGGAGTTTTGTCCCAATTTTGCTTTTAAACGTAAACTGTTACTGAAATATTAAATTAAAAATAGTCATCACAAGATCAAAGTAAGTCTAAAGAAAGTATCCATGAACATGCCAACTTGACGTTAAGGAAAATACACAATCACTGTGAAAGTTTAGCTTCAACTTAACCCTTAAACGCCGGAGCGGTAAATAAAAAAATGACCCCCGTATGCCGGAGGGGTTTGTTTAGAGTGAGCGCGTAAGCGGAAAATATTTTTTTCAAATCACCATTCAC
>NC_087219.1:21336371-21380598 GCF_015104395.2 Macrobrachium nipponense
TGTGTCCATGTGCCGCGTCCCTATTGAATCACTTTTTTGCAGAAACCGCTACCCTATAAAAACATGACATGCTAACCATGTCACCTTTCTAGAGGATCACCTTTCACGGTAGTCTTTGGCCCTCGGCCATGTGATAAACTGAAATGCCTTTATTCAGTGAGTAATAAACTGCAATGCCTTCCACGCTGTTTAATAAACTCAGATTCCTTCCACACAATGTAATAAACCGATGCCTCCCACGCTCTATAATAAACTGAAATGCCTTCCACGCAGTGTAATAAACTCAAATGTCTTCAACGCTTTGTAATAAACCCAAATACCATCAATGCAGTGTAATAAACTGAAATGGTTCTACGAAGTGAAATTAACTCAAATACCTTCCATGCAGTGTAATAAACTACAGCTCCTTCCACACAGGATGATAAACTCAAATATCTTCCACAAAGTGTAATATACTGCAATGCTTTCCATGCAGTGTAATTAACTGAATTCCAGGCAATGTAATAAACTCAATTACACTTTTCATACCGTGAAATAAACTCAGTTACACTTTTCATGCTGTGAAATAAACTCAGATACCTTCAACGCAGAGTTGTGCCCGTTTGCAGTGCCTTTGTGCAACTTGGTTGAAGGTCTGGTGGGTACTGACAGTGGAGATGTGCAGCCAAGGACAACTTGGCATAATACAAAAAAAAAAAAAAAGAAAAAAAATATAGACGATATAACAAAACAAAAAAAATAGATATGGATCACTGATGATACGCGTTAAAAAAATTTTTCTTATTTTTTTTTCACTTTACATATACTATGCAAACTGGTTGTCGCATGTGAGCGAGTTTCGTTGCAAGAGGTTCTTACTATCACGTATTTTATCATTATATCTACTCGACTTCCGTCTCCTAACCCCGAACGGTGCGTCGAACGTCTTCGGTAATGACAAAAAAAAAAAAAAATAAATTTGGATGTCGGTTACAGGTTGAATCCCCCCCCCCCCCCCACAACCACCAGCAAAAAACGACGTAAGAAATCGTTAGCAAGTGGTTGGACGAGACTACAGTCACGATTCTACTCACCTAAAGCTGGTCACTAATAAGTATGTTTCTAAAGTGAGACCATTTAAAATTTGAAAAACAATACAATAAGGAAAAACATTAATGAGGTTTGACCAGTTAAAGGAAAATAATCTATCGATGAATAGGTAAATCCATACATAAAAAAGGTAAAGACTATATATATATATATATATATATATATATATATATATATATATCTATATATATATATATATATATAAAAATATATATAATATAATATAAATAAAAATGCGCCCATAAAAACACCAAAATATAAAGAGGGAAATACTATATTTCAGAGACTGCTGTCTCCCTCTTCAGGTAGATGAATGATAAAAGTTACAGAAATGGTGATATTTATACCAAGAGGTCCATCCACAAGTATGCCAATTTAGGTCACTCCCGCTAATAATCTTCCTTTAATCTTCTTAAGCGTCGGTTGAATGAAAACCTTGTCGATGAGATCTGTGTCCCATGTTCCCTTTGAGATATTCATTACCTGCCTCTCTTTAATCAAGGCCGATTCCATCATTTGACTCTTCTACCGGCAGTTGCTGCTATAAATTATATATGACAAATTCCAGTTTATACTATGGTTATGTTCATTTATATGGTTGAAAATAGCTGAGTTCTGTTGTCCATACCTAACTGACCGTTTGTACTGCATTAATCTCTGGAGAAGTGATTTTCCTGTAAATCCGATGTAAGATTGGTTACAGTCCAGGGATGAGATTTCATAAACGCCTGTGTCCTTGGGGGATGTCTTTTGTTGGACGTTAATCAGGGATTTGGCTAAGGTATTTGGTAATAAATGCAAAAGGGTTTATTAGATTTTCAGAGGGTCTGGGTCGCCATCTTAATCTGGCCAGGTGTGGAATTTTTATTTTATTGTCTGTTGTGTCTCTGGTCTTGTTTTGAGGGGATCGGTAGAAAATTACATTTGTTTTATGAGTCTTGCTTTCTCAATTATATGGTCAGGATACCTTAAAGACGAAGCTGCTTACGAATTAGTTCAAATTCTTTTTCCAGGAAATCTGGAGAACAAATTCGTAATGCTCTTAAGAATAGGTTGCTGGCTATGTCTATCTTGATAGGAATATCATGATAGCTGAAGTAGTGAATGTATGAAAGTGAGAACATTGGTTTTCTGTATATGGTAAATTTTTATTCTGTCGTGTCTCTGATTATTAAAACGTCAAGAAAAGGAATAGTGTACCTCCTATTCCCTGATCACTTGCATCTGTTCTCAGACCAAATGGCTTACTAAGGTCTGGCAACCGCAAAATAGGCGCAAGAGTTAACTTCTCCTTTAACATTTCAAATGCCTCTCTCGCCTTAGAATTCCAGCTGATTATATCAGGTTGATTTTTCTTTAAACAATCAGACAGAGGGGCAGAAATACTTCCAAATTGTGGAATAAATCTCCTATAGAAGGAAACAGACCCTAAAAATGATCGTAATTGCCGTTTCTTACTTGGAAAAGGCATATCCACAATTGCCTGTACCTTATCTGGTAATGGCTGCAGAGAATTCCTACCAATCTGGTAGCCCAAATAGTGAATTACCTCGTAACCAAAACGACACTTAGAGGGACCACAAGTTAAATTCCAACTGCGAAGTCTGTCAAACACTTTCTCGAGGGCCACCAAGTGTTCAAGCCATGAGCTAGAGTGAACAAAAATATTATCAAAATAAAAACTAACTTGATCTAAATTTTTCAACACTTGGCGCATCAGACGGTTATATGTACTGCAGGCAGTACTTAATCCAAATGGCATTCTTTTGAATTGAAATAACCCCCTATTAGTACTGAATGCAGTATATTTCCGGCAAGAATCTTCCATTGGAACCTGGTAATAAGCTTTTGCCAGTTCAATTTCAGATAAATATTTGCAATTTGAAAATTTGTCTAAATTTTCATCGATAGTAGGAATAGGTTCACAATCAAACACTGTTGCAGCATTCAACTGCCTAAATCAATACACATCCGATAACTGGCATCAGATTTTTTTACTAGCACGACAGGTGAGCAATAATTAGATACCGATGCTTCAATTATATCAAGCTCTAACAATTTGTCAACTTCACTGTTAAATACCTCTCTTAAGTGATAAGGAATGGAGTAAGGCTTTCTCTTGACAGGCTCTGTGGTAGTTAACTGTATTGAATGGCTAAAGTTTTAACACAACCAGGTATATCACTAAGAACATCCTTATAGCTGTCTAACAATGTGGATAACTTTGCCTTTTGTTCTGTAGTTAAAGAGGGATTCACATCTGGCTCAGTCTTCGACTCTGTATCTAACACTGGCAAAGGAGAATCTGCACATTGAGCAACTACAGCAGCCTGCACCAAATCCAAAGGTTCCATTAAAACATTCTGTTCAAAAGGAGTAACCTCATCAAAACACTTGCAAATTATTAATAGTAGCCCTGCGGTAATACTTTTTCAACATATTCACATGGAAAAGTTTATGTTTATTCCTTACCTCTATAATGTAATCAACAGGACCTTTCTTACCAATTACCTTAAATGAACCCTTCCACTGAGTTAAGAGTTTATTAGTGTCAGAAGGTAAAAGTAGCAGAACTTCATCACCTATCACAAATTTTCTATCATATGTTTTCAGATCATAATAAGTTTTGTACTTGCTAAAATTAACCTCGGCATTCTGGAAAGCAATCTGGGCTGTTTCTTCTAACCTATTGCGCAGATCCAACACACACTCATAAGAATTCCTAATCTCTTCATTAAGGTCCTGATTAGTAAACAACTCTTTCAATATGGATAAAGGACCTCTCACATTTCGTCCATAAATCAATTCGAATGGAGAAAATCCTAAAGTATTGTTAGGGATCTCTCTAACGGCAAATAAAGCACAAGGGAGGTACCTGTGCCAACAGCGAGGATAATCTGAACAATTTTTTTTAATTATACTTTTCAAGACACCATTAAAACGCTCACAATACCCATTAGCCTGTGGATGGTATGGTGATGTAAAAATTGGTTTTATATTAAGTAATTTATGTACTTCTTCCATCACTGAAGAAACAAATTGACGTCCCCTATCTGACAGAACCTCCTTAGGGATACCTACACGTGTAAAAATAGTTAAAAGGGCTTCAGCACAAGAAATAGAATCTATTTTTTTAGAGGAATAGCCTCAGGGTAACGTGTAGCACAATCAACTAATGTCAAAATAAACCTATGACCGTCCTCAGAAGGGGGTGACAAAGGCCCAACTATATCAACTGCAACCTTTGCAAATGGTTCGGTTATTATAGGCATTGTTTGAAGGGGTGCCTTCTTGACACGACCTTGGGAAGTAGTCCTCTGACAGATATCACATGATCTACAATAACGCAGTATATCAGCTGTGGCACCTGGCCAAAAAGTACAGTGCAAACACTTTTTGTTTTAGTTTTACAATTACTAAAATGTCCAGACAACAATGAATCGTGGGCAATTTCCAATAATTAATTCCCTGAACTTTTGTGGTACCACCAGAACTTTTACTCCTAACATCACGCTATTTTTACTCTCTATACACTTTCTGTAAAGAAAACCGTTGTCAATAAAGTACTGGAAACATTTCCCTTAGATATTTCAGTAGTTTGTTTTATCAAGCTTCTCACGAATGCTCTTCAAAGTAGGGCAATTCATTTTTCTTGCTTAAAAACTGACGCACTCACATTTAAGTCACCAAGAACCTTCAATTTCTTTGTAATAAGGGGAGCTGGAAGAGCATTACCAGCTTTTACTTGACCTCTGGTCATAACAGATTGGCAGGTAGATGTATCCTTATCATCTACTTGTCCAATAAGCACCAACACAAAAAATTAATGGGAGCCTTTACCACTTCAGTCCAACTCGTAAAATAAGCACAATCAATATGTCACTTAACCACAGGAAATTTATCAGTTCTACCCAAATAATCACTAACAGATGCAAATTTAGTGTGTTCATCAAAAGGTATGGGCGGTAATAGCTTATCAGACACAACTATACAAGTACATCCCGTATCTCGTACCATGGTCGAGATATTAGCAAAGACAATAAACGAAAGAGGGGAAACTGACTATTTATACCATTAAAAAAAACGTCATCCAACCCGTCAGGATGCGCGCCATCTATTGATTATGCCCTCAACTAAAACTCGGCTGTGGCGTAGCGCGGCTTTTTTAAATGTTAAAATTTATTCTTATGCTCCAATAAACTTCTCTTTATAAATTATTGAATACTAAATCGATTAATATTGCTTGTTAACATGATTATAGGGCTCTATCATAGCTTATGACTTATATATTAGGCATTTCTGAATCATTAAATAAAATCCTTCAGTTAATGTAACATTAATTGCTAAGTATCTTTATCTAAAATTGAGAGGGCAGTTAGAATGAAAACAAACTTATTCTCATATATCTTATTATTTCACCAATATAGTATACAGTAATTATTTTCCTTTTTTTGGGCTTGTGCTTATGATTGTATACTGTACATACCTAAGCAACTGTACACAAATGTTCTTGCAAAGAACAAACAAAGTAAAAGAAATGGCACATGCTTCATTTGCATGCAATAGTCATACAAGTCATGCAAACAAAACATGCATATATCAGAATTTAAATAGCAAACAAAGCATGGGATGATCAAAACCAATAATATGAAATCAAAATGAAAAAGCAGACTTAACTTGCATGCTGATTAGGCAAAAGTTAAGCAATATTTGTTAATAAAACTAAAAAAAGTACAACAACAAAGTAGTAAAAGTTAAGGTACCCTTTTATAACAAATGCAATGCTGTATTTTACAGAATACTGTATAAGCAAAAATCTAGGTTTAACTTAATTTCCATAAAAATAAAAAGCAAATAAAAATTGAAATCACAAATCAAATAGGAAACAAACCTATTTATAACAATTTATTAAAATCTCATAGCCCAATTGTGGGAGTTCTCAAAAATGCATATTCAATTGGCACCCTTTTATGAAGGTAATGTAAACAACACTTCTGCCTGGTATTTTCTAGTAAAATGCCATTTCTGCAAGAAGCATGCACATTCCTAAAAAAAATTTGAAACAATTATTCTAATTGACTTGAACCATGTTTTCTTTTTGCATCATGTACAGTACAAGCAAATATCATAGGTTTTCACAACTTGTTTTGCCAATTTATTCTACTGTATTACTGCGTACATTTGCTGCCAAATGGTAAATTTACTTTGGAATACTATGTGGGGTGTTGGTACCAATTACAAGATTTCATTAAAAAAATTGAACAATTATGAGCATATAATGCAGAAACTTAGATGAAACGGTAAGAATGGATCTTGTGGGAGCAGATATGCTGGTTTGCATGTAATTTTCTTTTATTTTTGAATGCTTTTATCCATACATATAGGAAAATTCAATCATAGATTAAAAGGTTAGTGAACTTGAAATTAAAGTAAGTCACTCTAACTTAACTAACCTACTTATGCTCTCCCCATATGAATGCTTCCACAAGATACATCCTTCCTGATGGAAACAACTTTGGTTCGCTAAATAGTTGCTTATTAATGAAAAATTAAGGTAAACATTTATAACTACAACCCAATGGTAAGCTGCTGAGAATATAACATAACTACAGTATATATACAGTATATCAAAGTTGCTGTGAGAAGCCTATCTGGAAAAGGCATGGAGACCCAATATTCACGAATTGTATGACAGTGATAGGAATTGGTATGTTTATTTCATATTTCTAGAGATTTTTCAAGATATGCAAATATAACTTTAAGGTATTTATTTGAAATACAATTGACAAGAATGACGAAGAAAATATAGTTTTTCTAGTTGATTTTGATATGTTTTGCAAGATAGCTTCATTTCCATTGCAAATTACTGTTGACATGGTTAGGTAACTGTTGGCATGGTTATGGTACCGCTGCTGATGGTTAGGTTTACTGTTGACATGTTTTGAGGTAACTGTTGGCATGGTTATGGTACCGCTGATATGGTTAGGTTTACTGTTGACATGATTAGGCTACTGATGTACATTACCAGGAAGGTTAGGTTGGTTGTTGGGGTTTCAAATGGCAAATATTTTTTTCTAGTCGAAAATCACATGTAAATATATTTTCTTTCCGCTTAGAGGCGTCCACCGTATTATAAATATTTTCCAATATTTATTTCGGAATAACACTGCACCGACATTCAATTTTGCTTTGGTCTATTTTATTTCTTCATTTTCTCTAAAAGTCATCATGTACTTTGTAACAGATGTAATGATTTTATTACCTTTCTTTATTCTGAGGAAAAGCATGAAAAAATCAGATGCGGAAAATCATTTTCGTCCTATTGCAAACCACCACACGGGCGATGATGGCTACGCCCACTCATGATTGAAATTGAATGCCCGCTTTGTGAAAAAGTAAACAAACAGACGATGTAGGCAGGTGAAATGCTACCGCCCCCCATCATTCTTATTTCATGCCAGGAACTAAATTGTATGCGGCCGATGCGGCTGTGGCTTGAGCTTCCCATCTTTCGTGTATTGTCTTTGATATTAGCTCCATTTACCTTACAATTTTCAAATTTCAGAGAGCCACATACAGTAGAGTCAAACATAAAATTAATTTTATGAGGAACGACATTACCAACTTCAGAGTCATTACACCCAGGATTACTACCAGTTAAAACATTATGAATCATAGGATTCTCTTTCCTTGTCAATGATTTATTCTGAGGACACTGAGGTCTTATATGACCTTCTAAACCACAACCATGACAAATTATTTTCTTTTCCCTTTTACCTTCGTACTATTCGGCTGTAAGACTGAATGATCGGAACTCTTTAATGAATTAGTGTTATTGACCAATGACTTCCTCGAACTAATTTAGACAATTTGTTATACAAATTATGAGCAGCCGCATAAGTATCTGCCTCATTAATCAATTCATCAAAAAGTACGCCACTGTCTGTCTTTAAGGGTACTGCGTAAACTCGGGAGTTACTGAAGCTAATAACTGGTCACACAAAATAAAGTCCAATAAAGATTCATAACTATTATTTACCTTTGATGTTTCCAACCAATGATTTCAAAAGCCTACGTAAAGTAAAGCCAAACTGTCGAAATGTCTGATGGGGGGGAATACGAGCACGCCGAAATTCAGTTCTATAATAATCAGAGTTCATATAATAAGCATTCAACAACTCTTTCTTCAAATCGGAATAAGTACTAGTGGCTTCAGAAGGCAGCGTTACATAAATCTCCCTTAGCTTACCCTGTAACAACGGTAAAAGTCTAATTACACCGTCAGTCTCTAAATTCCACCCATTTGCTTCACAAATTCTCTCAAAATATGAAAGAAAAACACTAAAATCATCACCTTCCTTAAAACTAAGCAATTTTATTTCATCTGACGAATGTCTGGAACAAGGGCTAGAGACATTAGTGGAGTCGCAGCCCTCTTTGAAAGCATGTCTATTTCATGCTGCCGATCTTTACTTCTCTCTTCTAATTTTTTTAATTCTAACTCTCGTTCTTGTGATCGCTCTTCCCTTGCTTGTGCTCGCTCTTCTCTCTCAATATTTTGTTGATGAACGATAAATTTTACAGCATCATCCCCAGCCAAACCAAGATCACTAGCCAATTCTCGTAGTTTAGTTAAATCAGACATGGTGATAAACACTAATTCATATATCAAAAAGAGTTCACGAAAAAAAATGACCGCAACGTAACAAGTGGACTTTAGCTCAACACAGTTGAGCCCTGATTAAAGGCAGGCAATTATAGAAGGGTCATTAAACAATATACACGAACCTAACCTTGTACCTTAAACCAAGGAAAAGTAACAAATGGGCTTGGTATACGACCATACACAACACTTCACGCAACAATATAGGCCAGTCTCCACACGACCTCAATGGCACAGTAATGAAAGCACCCATAAGACTTAGGACCCCACACCTGACAATAATGTAATATTTTTCAAACACTTTTATTTAATAAACCATGCTAAGCATGACATATGGGATGGTCCTAAGTCGAGGTGTAATCAGAAACTGTATAAAAAGCCATAATATTTATTTAAAAAAAAACTCACAGTTCACCGTTTAACACTCTTAAAGCATTTTGAAAATGAACATTAACAGATGAACAATTGACTTTCATATGACTTCAAATTAAATCCTTCATGGGTAAAGGTTGGAGAGGACCTTTACTTCAGAAGCTGAAAACAGAAACAAAAGCCATATATAAACAAAAAAAAATTACATACATTTAACACAGCACTAATTCTCAATGACTGGCTATAACAGATTAACATTGTACAATAATATAAATGGCTTCAAAACACTATATTTTTGAAATAAAGTAAACAAATACAAAGACCACCCTCACCTCCACCCTGTGCGAGTCTCAGCCGTGAACTAAGGCAGCGGCTACGAAAAGAAAGATGGCGAATGGGGATGACGACGACAAAATGACATTAGAACTAAAACATTATTGGAACATAATAAAAATAGGAAAAAAAAAATAATTTTTACAAACCATATTATGACAGAAATTTCTAAATAGAACACCGCAAATTCACTGACCAACTTGAAATGTCTTGTGTCAGACATAATGTATTTTAGAAAGGTCAAAACATACAGGGCATTAACATCAACCACATCAGGGTAAGAGTAATGCTAAGAATAAATGCTGATTCTCAGAAAATATTCCTTAAATTGAGATCACCTAGATGTCTCCAGTCATTATTCTTTGTTAATTTTAACATTCTTTTAAATCATCAGTTTTCTCTTGCACAACTGCATCGGCCGTTGTATAAGTATTGTAATTTCTTTGTAAACACATTACTGCACTGATGTTTGATATGATGTAATTGATGAAACAATGGCAGTTTATGAAAAATAAATGGAAAGGAACAACAATAGTCTTTTGCTTTTCCTTGGAGCATTACCTGTCCTACATCCCTTCAGGAATCTCACTGGAGCTAAATATCAGATTTATATGTTAATTTTAATAGCTTAAGTCTTATCACTACTTGTTATCTCATTTTCGCTTGTGTGACTGTACTGTCCATTGCATTATAATTGCAGTTTCTTTGTAGTAACTACCATCCTGATGACAGCCATGAGTTAACAGGGACAAAACCCCCTCAAGAGATAAAATCATAAATGATAACGATATTTACTTTACGAAAAATCTAGTCTATTCCTCTGTTGAGTTGAAACGTGACCGCCAAGAGAGATAGGAAGTGGTTTCGACAAGTTCTGTGCTTGGAATCAAAATCAATACACCTACACCAAGAGTGTGGAGCACGAAGTTGGTCAAAAAAGGATAATTGTATATGTTGGCTACACTGTCACGACTGAGGATTGCTACCTGCATTTACCTTCTGGGTAATATAAAGAGAGACAATGAAAGATAGCTATAAGAATCCTTTGTCTCTCTAATACTTTTCTATTTTTACTGTGTAGCTTCAACAATTTTGTAAAAACAAGAACTTATAAACTACATAGTGCGCGTCTACCCGTGGCAGACGCTTACACATTAAAACGATTAAATGTTTTTTGTTGAATTCTTTGCACACATTACAATGACTAAACGAGTACCAGGCCCAAAGTCCAGGTGTTAGCATGCCAATGGCATCGATGTTCCGGTGCTTCAAACTCTTTGTCCCTCCCCGTTAATTACTTTGCTATCATTTCCATGCCATATTCAGTTTGCCTTGTCAAATGGTTTACCTTACTTCCTTGATTTGTTTAGCTATCCTTTTTCGGTATAGTACTTGTGTGCCTACTTTACTTATATTAATCATTGTTTGATCTCTTCTGTATACCTTTCGCTGATCAGTCCCTTCTTAGTGCACAAACATACATGTATGAATAACTTGATCACGAAATATATAAAACGCGATACTATGTATAAATGAAGGTAATGACATGAAGGAAAATGAAAAACGAGAACTGCCGAGATCTTTCGGTCTTAACGACCCTTTACTAAAGGCAAGACTGATCAGAACAATGAAAAACACAGTACAGGTAAGCATATAGAAAAGGGCATTACAGGATTAACAAAGAGTCCAGGTCACTTTAAAGAAACGAAAAAACACCCATGGGCTAGATTAAAGGTTTAAAAGCAGCCACCCACATGTGGTCACAGGTAATTTAGTCAGAAAAAACAATAGCAAATTTGTTTTTGGAACAAAGAGGCATATACAAATGGACAGTACAAAATTAGCAAAATCCCTGAGGCTAGATAAAGGATTTAAGAGTGGTCAAACACACTGGTCAAAGGCAAGTTAATTGGAAAAACAATACAATTTGTATTAGTAACAACATGAATTTACAAAAGTGTTACGGCAATAAGTAAGAAACGAACATAAGCTATAACTATAGCAAGCATGAGAAAAAATATTAATAAATAAAAATATGTGGGACTAATTAATTAGTACTTAATTCATTTATTTTAAGGTCCTTCATAACCCTTTTACAAATATATGGGTCCAAGATTCAATGATATTCCTTAATATCATTGAATCTTGTTTCATCAAGTCAAATAATAGAAATGTTCTAAATTTAAGTCTTGGGTTTTATTTAAACTTGATGCTTTCATTATGAAAAAAGTTGTAGATAAATATAGCAACAAAATTAATATATTCAGTTTTTACATGTTTTGGACTGGTTAGGTTTGTGACCGTGTGATATCCGATAATCCTGCATTATCTCTTTTAATTTTTGCCCTTTTGACAATTAACCATCTGGTATTCTTGATCTTGTTTTGTACCTGAGACCTTTATCTCCAATTGTACTTCATTAACTCCTTGACGATGTCTGAGTAAAGACGAAAGCGCTTGGATTTCTGACTATTATTTTCCTGTGGTATTTGCTTATTTATGAAGTCACGTGCATCTACAGTGATTTTTAAGCATATATATTATATATATATATATATATATATATATATATATATATATATATATATATTATATATATATATATATATATATATATATATATATATATATATATATATATATATATATATATCGAGCTACAATGTCCTTTAATATCTAATTCGCTCTACCTCGGATTAATATATTTTTCATATATGCTTAACCGAAGGGGAATTTTTTCTCGATAATAGATTTGCCTGGACCAGGGCGCGAACCTATGGATCCTTTCAAACCCAGGAACGTCAGTGAAGCTTTTCCTACTACACGTTCCTGGGTTTGAAAGGATCCATAGGTTCGCGCCCTGGTCCAGGCAAATCTATTATCGAGAAAAAATTCCCCTTCGGTTAAGCATATATGAAAATATATTAATTCCGATGGTAGAGCGAATTAGATATTAAAGGACATTGTAGCTCGATATATGTATAGTGAATCACTGGGAAAATGTGATATGACTTATATATATATATATATTTCTCCAGCTAGTAAAGAAGTGCTATATTTACCTACATTCTACAAATTTCCATTAAAAGGAATATATATATATATATATATATATATATATATACTATATATACATATTATATTTACACAAAGACACACACACACACACACACACACACACACACATATATATATATATATATACATATATATTTGTTTTTCTTTTAATAGAAATTTGTAGAATGTAAATATATATATATATATATATATTATCTATATATAATATATATATATATATATATATATATATATAATATATGCTCGCTAGTAGGCAAACAACAGATAGCTCTATATATATCTATATATATATATATATATATATATATATATATATATATATATGATATATATATAATATATATATATATGACTGGTAAAAGTGTTCTGTAACAACAGAATTCCTCTAATAAAAGGAGCCCATAAAAACACCAAAATGTAGAGAGAAAAGTACTATATTTCAGAGACTGCTGTCTCTCTCTTCAGGTATATGAATGAGAAAAGTTTACAGAAAAGGTGGTATTTATACCAAGAGATTCGTCCACAAGTAAGCCAATTTAGGTCACCCCCGCTGATAATCTTCCTTTAATCTTCTTAAGCGTTGGAATACTTTGAAACTACAGTAATAAATGCAATAAAACCCAAAAACATGCTGTGGATGAGATACGTGGATGACATACTAACATTTTGGATAATAAGTGGGGTAATTTTAATGAATTCCTCTCAAATTAAACGCATTAGTGCCCAGCATCAAATTTAAAGTTGAATGGGAAACAGACAACAAAATTCCTTTTCTTGATGTTTTAATAATCAGAGACACGACAGAATACAAATTTACCATATACAGAAAACCAACGTTCTCACTTTCATATATTCACTACTTTAGCTATCATGACAATCACTATCAAGATAGGTCTAGCCAGCAACCTATTCCTAAGAGCCTTACGAATTTGTTCCCCAGATTTCCTGGAAAAAGAATTTGAACTAATTCGCAAGCAACTTTCATCTTTAAAGTATCCTGACCATATAATTGAGGAAAGCAATTCCAAAAAGCAAACGTAATTTTCTACCGACCCCCTAAAGACAAGACCAGAGACACACCCAACAATAAAATAAAAATTCCCCACCTGGAGACGATTAAGAGAGTAACACACCCAAACCTTGGGAAATCCAACCCTTTTGCATTTACCTACCCAAATACCTTAGCCAAATCCCTGATTAACGTCCAACAAAAGACATCGCCCAAAGACTCTGGGTATATGAGATCCCATGCCAGGACTGTGACCAATCTTACATCGGATTTACAGGTAAATCACTTCCCCAGAGATTAATACAACACAAACGGTCAGTTAGGTATGGACAACAGAACTCGGCTATTTTCAATCATATAAATGAACATAACCATAGAATAAACTGGAATATGTCACGTGTAATTTATAGCAGCAACTGCCGGTACAAGAGTCAAATGATGGAATCGGCCTTAATAAAAGAGAAGCAGGTAATGAACATCTCAAAAGGGAATTGGACATCAGACATCGTCGACGCAGTGTTCATTCAACCAACGCTTAAGAAGATTAAAGGAAGATTATCAGCGTGGGGGACCTAAATTGGCTTACTGTGGACGAATCTCTTGTTATAAATACCACCTTTTCTGTAAACTTTTCTCATTCATATACCTGAAGAGAGAGACGAGCAGTCTCTGAAATATAGTATCCTTTTCCTCTCTACATTTTGGTGCTTTTTATGGCTCCTTTTATTAGATATATATATATATGTAAGTGTTACATAAGCAGAATATATGGAATGTTATTCCATATATAAAAAACTAAAAACTATGATTAATTAAAACCAGTAACCCAAGAGGTCAACCAGTTTGCTTGCAGGAATGTGATCAGACCAGATACGATAAAGTAGGCTAAGATGACGTATACGATAAAGTAGGCTAAGATGACTTGTTGTAATCAGTCAGTGTCTAGTTGCCTTCACCTGTGGTTATTCATTTGTTTTGTAAACTTTAGTCCAAGCTTCCTGCTTGAGACAAACACCGTGACCTATAGCTCAAGCAGCCTACGGGACTGTAATCTATGTCATCTGTGTGTATGTTGGTATGTTCGAGCTACTGTCTGCTTCCTTTATGCTTTGTAAGCGAGATTGTAGTCAGAAGAGATCAAACCATCATCATTAGGAGACCTGTACAATTTCATCATGAATTCTCAGAAGAATAGATGTATTTTAGTACTCAGTGTTTTCTACTAGAAACCTCACATCAGAAAGAGATTGAATGAACTTAGAAATTATCATCATGAGTTTGAACACATCTCTGTCGTCATAACCAAAGAAGATATTGACTTCGTAAGTTATCATCAAACCCCAAGACACTCCAATGAGTATGGAAGTCATAACTAACCGACTTAGCATAAAATTATCGTGAGTCTAACATAACCTCACAGGGCACCTTATTATACAAAGGCAACAGCCCTAAACATTGGTGGTAGCTATAACAAGAACTCTTCAACGTCTTCTGAAGAATAACCAGAATAATTAATAATGTATCATATCAGAAGTCAACGACGACGAAAGCAAGAGATTCTTCAAGTAACTTAGTATCATCGTTTAGTGAGCGACTTCAGCAGTGCATATCTTCAAGAAACAAACCTGAACGTGTCCTGCTTCCTACGGCGCAAACGGGGGCCAAGCGTTCGCGATGTCTCTGTCTCATTAGAATCATTCAAGAAAACATCATCGTTAATTGAGCGTTTCCAGCACTTCAAGAAACAAACCGGACGCGTCTGCAGTATTGGATCTTCAAGGACTCGAATCATCCAACAAATAAACAAAGCGCACGGGGGAAACTCAAGCCAAACCAGGGTCATCTGCTAAACAGAGAAGGAGGGCCAAGGCCATATCGTTATCGAAACACCGTGACTTCCCACAAAATCAAGCTAAGTACAATCCTTTTTTATTCATTTGGAGTAACTTTGAATGTTTCCTTTGCAGGTCGAATTTTCGTTATTCCTGTGGCTGAAGTTACGAGACATTCTTAGTCTTACTTTTTTACAGAAATTATCTACATCATTGAGACTTCGCTACTGCAAGTTTTTATCTTTGAGTTTCTGTTTCCAGAAGTTCCCCTGAAATATCATAATCATATACTGTGTTAATTTCATCATTTTGGGTGATTATTAATTCTGTACGTAACAAATCACATAAACATTGAATATGCGTTTACGCAGTGGACGTCTGTATTTATACAGATGCATGGATAGGGTAGTTAGGCACCGTAGTGATAAGAAAACACACAAAACAAGTGGAACACCCATACAAATCTGGATAAATTAGAGGTAACACTATTTCGGGTCAGGACAATAAAGGCTCCTTTGCAAGGTCCCGATCGCAGTTTCAGCCTTGAGTTATGCTTAAAAAATCGAATCTCAATGACTCAACTTAATTTTTAAAAATACGGCTGGATTGCAAGGAATAACATGTCTGTAAAAACTTTCATTAAGTTAACATACTTAACATTCATATAAACAAATTAACAAAACATGTCTAAATGCGCTGACCTGGATCCCTCACTATTTCAAATTTTAGCAAAGAATGAAAGTAAACCACAGCAAGTACATATAGTTAATAACAATATGCAGTAGAGATAATTTGTCTTAATAGTAATCGCTCAATTCATAATAGTTCGTCATTCTTACATTCGTTGCTTTATACGTAACCAACAACAACAGAATGCTAACCAACAACAACAGAATGCTAAAAACACACAATCGTTGTCGATGATAATAAAGAGAAGAATCCTAATTTTTTATAAAAAGAAATAGGTAAACAGTAGCCCTAAAAATCAGAAACAAACAAATCGTGCTTAAGCAAACTTGGTTACTGTGCCATCTAGCATAACGGTCAGGGTCAGTCAAATCTGCCAAGTGTTCAAAGCAAAGCACATTCCACACAAAAAGTGACTCTAGCGGAGCAGGGAGAGCGATGTTGGATCATTTATGCCAGACCCACCTTTTTGAAAATTAAAAAGGAATTTTCCTATGAAATCACAAGACCGTATCAAGTAATCAGAGCAGGTTCTCGTAATTTTAATACAATAAGTTATCATAAGTAGTGGTGGATTCCTTACGCCCGACCTGTAGTGCGCAAATTAGAATATCAGCCATTTACATTGTTTTTATTCCTTTAGTCCACGTAATATCCTGTATTTACGGACTCACCGTTTGTTGTTCGAACTTCCCTATTGAGAAGTCTGGAGTATGGTTCAGTAATTGGCAATAACAAGTTAATTGTCGCAGCCCTAACTCAGATTCAGTACAGAGCGGATAAGCGCACGTTAACAGATACCTCTATAGTTATAAAAACATTGATCTGTATCTAGTGTAATTGGGTATACAAAACATTATCTTACCTCCTGCCAAATAAGGCGTATTTATCAAAGGAAAATTCTATAAACCCTCTAACACATTAAAATCCGTTTTGGACAAAAAGAGACAGTTAATCAAATAATAACTTGTCTCATAAATCGTGATATTGTTCAAGTGACCCAACAGAATTCTCCCACACCCGCAGTCGCAGTTTGCACACAAAATCTCGTGATGCATGCACCCTCGAATGTCTTAGTGCGTGTAAAAAGACTTTGCTGGGATCTGAAATTTTAATCCTTCACGACACTCTGAAATATAACAATTTCCGTGAACTAAGCACTATACACTGTTGACTCACAGCAACAAGTTAATAATGAAGTCTGTAACCATCCTAATACCAATCTAGTAATCCACAAAACCTATGTATATGTCGTGGATATGGAAGTTATAAATATCGCATTTTTTACTGTTGCTAAATTTAATCACGCCCAACCAGTTACACTCTATCTAAAGTAAAATCAGTAAAGTCATTCAAGCAGAATTTTTTTTTTATCTTTTATCTGAATACCAGGATGTTTCTCCACTAGCGAGTAATCTCTTGGGGAAAATGGATGTCATTGAACACAAAATACGGTCTAAGGACAAACATAAAGCTATATACGTACCTTCGTATAGACTCCCAATGAAATTTCAAAAATAGAGATAAACGACGAAGTTGAAAAAATGTTAGTAATAGGAGTCATTAGGAAATCAAATAGCCCATATAATTTTTCCCTTAAACTTCATGCCAAAAAAGATCGGACTTGGCATATTGGCGTAGATTTCTGTCGTTTAAACAAGAAAATGATTCCCGATCATTTTCCAAGGCCATGTACCGACGATATCTTATCTTTGTTAGGTCAGAATGAATTTTTCACCGGCTTGGACTTACTTAAAGGCTTTCACCAGATACCATTAGCTATGTGAGGTACCTCATACACCGCCTTCAGCACACTCAGGGGACATTATCAATTTTTACGTATGCCTTCAGTTTACGTTACGTCCCAACTACATTCACCAGAATGATTAATATAGTGTTGGAGATCTTTTTAGGTGATACCCTACATGCCTATATGGTTGGTCTTGTAATCTTTTTTAATACCTTAGAAGTACATTCGCATAAACTAGAGCTAGTGCTACAGAGACTGAGACAAATAATTTCAGAGTAAAATATCTAATGTGAGTTTTAAAAACCGAACATGTTTATTTACGTTTTATGTGTCTAGTCAAGGTTTTAAAGTAGTCCATGGTAAGGTGTCGGCCATTTATAACTTATCCGGTACCTATTAACATAAAAGGGGGATACAGCACTTTTGGATGTAATGGGTATTACAATCGTAAGTAAATATGTAACTCTTCTATCATAGCAGCACCTTTAACAGATCTTATGAAGAAGGGCGTAGATTTATTATGGTCTGAAAAGCATCAACAGGCGTTCGATATCTTAAAATTGGAATTATGCAGCTCACCTATCTTAAAAATCCCTGATTCAAATAAGGAATTTTTTCTATTGCAACAGACGCCTCAGACCAAGTGGTAAGAGGGGTACTACTTCAGCAGTATGATAAACAGTTCTTTCCTATTGCTTTTTATTCACGTAAACTAAAGCCCTCTGAAAGTAAGTATGAAGTAATAGTCGAGGAAGGGCTAGGTATCGTTAACTCACTAGTATATATTAAGTTCATAATCTACGGCTATCCTGTTAAAGTCCTTACTGACCATAAGTCCCAGACCGAGTTTTGCAAGGCTAAATTTAATCACAGTCCCAAAGGAACTCGACGGCATATGATTATTCAGGTCTTTGGAGCTAAGATACGATATCTACCTGGAAAAACAAATATCATAGTTGACGCATTATCCCGCAATCCCGCACCATACTGCAAAGAACCATTAATTGGACTAAAAGATATAGAAACATCCGTGCCTATTGTTAAAACCGTATCTGAACAAGAAAATTCATTAACCCAAGAGATCGTGAACATTGAATACCTGGGTTGGAGCGCTGAACTTTTACAAACTGAACAAAGTGATAGAGTTTTCTGTACAGCGTATAGTCAAGGCCAACGAAAATAGATCAATCCTTCGGTGGTTTCGGTATGATGCTATATGAGCCTCGACCCATGACACTTTCAGATATGGCCCGGTGGTGGCCTGTCACTCAGCGGCCCTAGATGCACGATCATGACTAACTTTAACCATAAATAAAATCAAAACTACTGAGGACAGAGGGCTGCAATTTGGTATGTTTGATGATTGGAACATGGATGATCAACTTGCCAATTTGCAGCCCTCTAGCCTCAGTAGTCCTGGAGATCTGAGGGCGGACTGAAAAAGTGTGAACGGACAGACAAATATCCATCTCAATAGTTCTCTATTAAAGAAAACTGAAAATCCGGATAGCAACAAAGCTCTCGCAACGAACCCTGCATGTACAGGTGTGAGGCAAAAACAAAATCATTTTCCGGTAGCGCACAAAAGAAGTAAAAAAAAAAAAGTTCACGTGTACCTCAAGTCGTCGTTTCGTCTCAAACTACTACACCACACTTTTCCATTGTGCCAAGCTGCCCTTGGCTGCACATCTCCACTGTCAGGAGCACTTCACCAGATATTCCACCAAGCTGTATTGGGGCACTGAAATCGGCCACGACACTGTTGAAGGTATTTGAGTTTATTACGTTGAGTGGAAGGTATTTGAGTTTATTGCACTGCCTAGAAGTTTGAATTTATTACATTGAGTGGAAATGAATTGAGTATATTGCACTACGTGGAAGATATTGAGTTTATTATGTCCTGTGGTCAATTTCATAATGATTCTATTGGAAAATAGTTTAAAAAATTGTTAGCAGTGAACTTGAACATATTTGTTTGTATTAAGGAGAAAATAGGGAAATATTAATGTCAACTATACCTATAGTGGTATGTTTGCATGTATATATATATGTATGTATGTATATAAGTGTATATGTATATATTATATATATACACAAATAAATATATATATATATATATATATATATATATATATATATATATATTATATATATATATATATATATATATACATATATTATACAAGCTTTTTGTATGCAAACTTACCACTATAGGTTTAGTTGACATTAATTTTTTCCCCTTATACGAATAAATATGTTCAAGTTCACTGATAAATTTTTTTTGAGGTATTTGCCAATAGATTCAGTGCGAAATTGACCACAGGACATATATATGTATGAATATATAGTATATATAAGTACACACACACATACACACACACACACACACACACACACATATATATATATATATCACACATATCCACAGGTGAAAAATAAGAGACAGGGTGTAGGTCCTGACCGGTTTCGGCTTTATTTTCAAGCCATTGACAAAGGACTGATACATAGTATTAGAATTCACGATATATATACTACAAAGACAGTACTGACGAACATACACACAACAGTTTGAGACTGCAGATCCACCCACGGCAGGTGTCAAGGTAGGAGTGCTTTCAAAAATCATTAGGCTAAAAATTTACAATAAATTCTCAAGGGATGCTACCGCTTAGGGTAAAACAGTCCACACCTGACAGGTGTCAGGGAGGGGGCGGGGTGAACATCTCATTACCCACTACTGCCCCCTTTTTTTAAATGTGTTTACAAATATAATAATCCTATTTTTCAATATACTCTACAGCCAACCTTAAAATTTAAACAGTTTTACAAATTTCTTTTGATATTAAAAGGATCAAGTATACATTCCTTGACTGATGTTCATATTATTGTTGTATCTTTCTTTTATAAAACTAGATTCAATGATATTCCTTTCCATTGCATTATTAGAACACACCAGCTTTTTTTGCCCCTTCCCAGTTATAGCATGATTGTTCTCACTAACATGTACAAATATACCACTATTTCCCTGTGCATATCTCACACATTGTTTTATGTTGCTCTATTCTTTTTTCCAGTGCTTTCCCCGTTTGACCAATGTAAAAGTTGTCACAAGACTTACACGGGATTTTATATACACATCCTTTAGCATTGTCGGGGAGTTCTTAATAAGTACCTGTTTCATTGTTTTATTGTTTTAAAAACTACATTAACACCAAAATTCTTCAGGAGATGTGGGATATCTTTCATAATTACTATTATAAGGTAGTACAGCAAATTTTTGTTGTTGTAAGGTTTTCCTTTTTGATTTTGATACATGGTCTTTTTTGCCGCTTTTAATGCATTGTTTAGTACATATCTGGATATTTCAGTTTCTTTTGCCTTGTTAGTTCCTGAATCTATCTATTTCCTCATCTATATATTCTGGGCTACATACCCGTAGTGCTCTTAAAACATGAAGCAAACACTGATCTTTTAACCTTATTGTTTTGTCCAGAATAGAAATGTACATAGGAAGAAATATTAGTAGGTTTTCTGTAAACACTATACTTAAACCCACTACTATTTCTCCGTATGAGGACATCCAAAAAGGGTAGGCATTCATCTTTTTCTATTTCCATAGTAAATTTGATTGATGGTACTAATTGATTTAACCTGGCAAAAAAGTTATTTACATCTTCATTCCCTGGCCATACACAAATTATGTCGTCAACATATCTAAACCAAGGTACATTGCGTGGAATTATATTATTTAAAATTTTCTTTTCAAAAAATTCCATATATAAATTACTTAGCACTGGGGACAGAGGGGTTTCCCATTGCCATACCAAAATTTTGTGAGTAGAATTTTCCGTTGAATTCAAATTTACAGTCTTTAACACATAATTTTATTAGTTCAATTAAGGTGCTTTTAGAAAATGGAATATCCAGTTGTTTGTTTTCTAATAATTCCGATAAAAACTCCAATAAATCATCAATAGGCACTTTTGTGAATAGAGATACTACATCGAAGCTCACAAGTCTCGATTCACTATTAACTTTTACACTATTTAGTTTATCTATCAGGTCCACATTATTCTTAATATTGGCATTAGAGATGTTACCTACCAATGGGTTAAGGATATCCACTAAATATTTTGCTAATTTATAAGATGCGGAACCCACTGAGCTGATAATTGGTCTGGCAGGGAAGTTTGCTTTATGGGGTTTTTATCGATACATACATATACGGTAGCGATGGGGAGGTCACACACACCTTCTTTATAAGACTTCGTTGCCTTTTAACAGATTTTTCACTTTATTAAAGCCACTATTCACACTTTCTATCGGGTTCTTATTTAATTCTTTATAAGTGCTATTATCACCCAAAAGACGTTCCATTTTTTTCTATGTATTCATTTTGTTTAAAATTACTATGGCACCTGATTTATCTGCTTTTGTCATGTGTATATCTTATCTTTTTTCAGTTCATTGATGGCATTCATATATCTTTTGGGTACGTTTGTGGTGTCTGACTTTTTTCATGCTTCCATAAATCACTCCCTTAATTATGTTGACATCTTCACTAGTTAAATCACTATATTTTTCTAAGTTGCACAATCCTTTAGTAATTTCTACACTGTTTATACTTCCCGTTGATAGAGCAAAATTTAAACCATAGCCTAAAGCACTGGTTACATTACTATCCAGATGCTTGTTTGATAAGTTGACGACACATTCATGATTGCGTTGGTAGTCCAGGGGCTTCTTTCGATCAGGAGTTTCATTTTGTTGTATGTTTACGTTTAAGCTTCTGATACACTTTCTTCCTCATATTCAAATAACAATATTCCTGCAGAGAATCTTTCCAATCCGATGGTATTGAAGCTTCAAAATGACGTCTTTTTCTCGATAAATCTTCAAAATTCTTTTTAGTTTCCAATGTCTTAATACTGATATGTTTGTCCAAAATAGATCGTTGTATTTCACCGAACGGTTGGTCTTCTAATTTTGACAAGGACTTGGTTATCATTGATCTTGGTATCACTTGTTCATCACGACATTCACGTAGAAACCGCAGGTGTTCCGTGTTGTATGAGCTTGAATGAGGGCGTCTGCGAAGTCAGTGACTGCATATTCCAAGATGGGGAAAAGAACACAGAAAGATCGGAAGGAGCTCGTGGTATCCATTGATGATTATAATCACTTAGCACGTGATTCATTTATCACACATATCCACAGGTGAAAAATAAGAGACAGGGTGTAGGTCCTGACCGGTTTCGGCTTTATTTTCAAGCCATTGACAAAGGACTGATACATAGTATTAGAATTCACGAGTATATATATACAAAGACAGTACTGACGAACATACACACAACAGTTTGAGACTGCAGATCCACCCACAGGCAGGTGTCAAGGTAGGAGTGGCTTTCAAAAATCATTAGGCTAAAATTTACAATAAATTCTCAAGGGATACTACCGCTTAGGGTACAAGTCCACACCTGACAGGTGTCAGGGAGGCGGGGTTGAACATCTCATTACCACTACTGCCCCCTTTACTGTGTTTACAAATATAATAATCCTATTTTTCATATATCTCTACAGCCAACCTTAAAATTTAAACAGTTTACAAATTTCTTTTGATATTAAAGGATCAAGTTTATACATTCCTTGACTGATGTTCATTATTATGTGTAACTTTCTTTTATAAAACTAGATTCAATGATATTCCTTTCCAATGCATTATTAGAAACACACCAGCTTTTTGCCCATTCCCAGTTAATAGCATGATTGTTCTCACTAACATGTACAAATATACCACTATTTCCCTGTGCATATCTCACACATTGTTTATGTTGTTCTATTCTTTTTTCCAGTGCTTTCCCCGTTTGACCAATGTAAAAGTTGTCACAAGACTTACACGGATTTTATATACACATCCTTTAGCATGGTTTGCTTCTATGTTTTTTAAGAGCACTACGGGTATGTAGCCCAGAATATATGATGGGGAAAATAGATAAGATTCAGAATACAGGCAAGAAACTGAAATATCCAGATAAGTACTAAACAATGCATTAAAAGCGGCAAAAAAAGACCATGTATCAAAATCAAAAAGAACCTTACAACAACAAAAATTTGCTTGTACTACCTTATAATAGTAATATGAAAGATATCCCACATCTCCTGAAGAATTTTGGTGTTAATGTAGTTTTTTAAAAACAATAAAACAATGAAACAGGTACTTATTAAGAACTCCCCCGACAATGCTAAAGGATGTGTATATAAAATCCCGTGTAAGTCTTGTGACAAACTTTATTACATTGGTCAAAAACGGGGAAAGCACTGGAAAAAAGAATAGAACAACATAAACAATGTGTGATATTCATGTAACATCGGAAATAGGTGGTTATTTGTACATGTTAGTGAGAACAATCATGCTATTAACTGGGAGGGCGGGGCAAAAAGCTGGTGTGTTCTAATAATGCATTGGAAAGGAATATCATTGAATCTAGTTTTATAAAAGAAAGTTACAACAATAATATGAACATCAGTCAAGGAATGTATAAACTTGATCCTTTAATATCAAAAGAAATTTTGTAAACTGTTTTAAATTTAAGGTTGGCTGTAGAGATATATTGAAAATAGGATTATTATATTTGTAAAAAACAACAGTAAATAAGGGGGCAGTAGTGGTAATGAGAGGTTTTCAACCTCGCCTCCCTGACCCACCTGTCAGGTGTGGACTGTACCCTAAGCGGTAGTATCCCTTGAGAATTTATTGTAAATTTTAGCCTAATGATTTTTGAAAGCTCCTACCTTGACACCTGCCTGTGGGTGGATCTGCAGTCTCAACTGTTGTGTGTATGTTCGTCAGTACTGTCTTTGTAGTATATATACTCGTGAATTCTAATACTATGTATCAGTCCTTTGTCAATGGCTTGAAAATAAAGCCGAAACCGGTCAGGACCTACACCCTGTCTCTTATTTTTCACCTGTGGATATGTGTGATAAATGAATCACGTGCTAAAGTGATTATAATCATCAATGGATACCACGAGCTCCTTCCGATCTTTCTGTGTTCTTTTACCCCATCTTGGAATATGCAGTCACTGACTTCGCAGACGCCCTCATTCAAGCTCATACAAACAAGGAACACCTGCGGTTTCTACGTGAATGTCGTGATGAAGCAAGTGATACCAAGATCAATGATAACCAAGTCCTTGTCAAAATTAGAAGACCAACCGTTCGGTGAAATACAACGATCTATTTTGGACAAACATATCAGTATTAAGACATTGGAAACTAAAAAGAATTTTGAAGATTTATCGAGAAAAAGACGTCATTTTGAAGCTTCAATACCATCGGATTGGAAAGATCTCTGCAGGAATATTGTTATTTGAATATGAGGAAGAAAGTGTATCAGAAGCTTAAACGTAAACATAACAACAAAATGAAACTCCTGATCGAAAGAAGCCCCTGGACTACCAACGCCAATCATGAATGTGTCGTCAACTTATCAAACAAGCATCTGGATAGTAAATGTAACCAGTGCTTTAGGCTATGGTTTAAATTTTGCTCTATCAACGGGAAGTATAAACAGTGTAGAAATTACTAAAGGATTGTGCAACTTAGAAAAATATAGTGATTTAACTAGTGAAGATGTCAACATAATTAAGGGAGTGATTTATGGAAGCATGAAAAAGTCCAGACACACAACGTACCCAAAAGATATATGAATGCCATCAATGAACTGAAAAAAGATAAAGATATACACATGACAAAAGCAGATAAATCAGGTCCATAGTTTTAAACTTTTTAAACAAAAAATGAATACATAGAAAAAATGGAACGTCTTTGGGTGATAATAGCACTTATAAAGAATTAAATAAGAACCCGATAGAAAGTGTGAATAGTGGCTTTAATAAAAAATTGTGAAAAATCTGTTAAAAGGCAACGAAAGTCTTATAAAGAAGGTGTGTGTGACCTCCCCATCGCTACCGTATATGTATGGTACGATAAAAACCCATAAAGCAAACTTCCCTGCCAGACCAATTATCAGCTCAGTGGGTTCCGCATCTTATAAATTCAAAATATAGTGGATATCCTTAACCATGGTAGGTAACATCTCTAATGCCAATATTAAGAATAATGTGGACCTGATAGATAAACTAAATAGTGTAAAAGTTAATAGTGAATCGAGACTTGTGAGCTTCGATGTAGTATCTCTATTCACAAAAGTGCCTATTGATGATTTATTGGAGTTTTTTATCGGAATTATTAGAAAACAAACAACTGGATATTCCATTTTCTAAAAGCACCTTAATTGAACTAATAAAATTATGTGTTAAAGACTGTAAATTTGAATTCAACGGAAAATTCTACTCACAAAATTTTGGTATGGCAATGGGAAACCCTCTGTCCCCAGTGCTAAGTAATTTATATATGGAATTTTTTGAAAAGAAAATTTTAAATAATATAATTCCACGCAATGTACCTTGGTTTAGATATGTTGACGACATAATTTGTGTATGGTCCAGGGAATGAAGATGTAAATAACTTTTTTTTGCCTCAGGTTAAATCAATTAGTACCATCAATCAAATTTACTATGGAAATAGAAAAAGATGAATGCCTACCCTTTTTGGATGTCCTCATACGAGAAATAGTAGTGGGTTTAAGTATAGTGTTTACAGAAAACCTACTAATATTTCTTCCTATGTACATTTCTATTCTGGACAAAACAATAAGGTTAAAAGATCAGTGTTTGCTTCTATGTTTTTAAGAGCACTACGGGTATGTAGCCCAGAATATATAGATGAGGGAAATAGATAAGATTCAGAATACAGGCAAGAAACTGAAATATCCAGATAATGTACTAAACAATGCATTAAAAGCGGCAAAAAAAGAGCATGTATCAAAATCAAAAAGAACCTTACAACAACAAAAATTTGCTTGTACTACCTTATAAATAGTAAGTATGAAAAGATATCCCACATCTCCTGAAGAATTTTGGTGTTAATGTTAGTTTTTAAAAACAATCAAACAATGAAAACAGGTACTTATTAAGAACTCCCCCGACAATGCTAAAGGAGTGTATATAAAATCCCGTGTAAGTCTTGTGACAACTTTTACATTGGTCAAACGGGGAAGCACTGGAAAAAAGAATAGAACAACATAAACAATGTGTGAGATATGCACAGGGAAATAGTGGTATATTTGTACATGTTAGTGAGAACAATCATGCTATTAACTGGGAAGGGGCGGGGCAAAAAAGCTGGTGTGTTCTAATAATGCATTGGAAAGGAATATCATTGAATCTAGTTTTATAAAAGAAAGTTACAACAATAATATGAACATCAGTCAAGGAATGTATAAACTTGATCCTTTAATATCAAAGAAATTTGTAAACTGTTTAATTTTAAGGTTGGCTGTAGAGATATATGAAAAATAGGATTATTATATTTGTAAACACAGTAAAGGGGGCGTAGTTAGGTGGTAATGAGATGTTCAACCCCGCCTCCCTGACACCTGTCAGGTGTGGACTTGTACCCTAAGCGGTAGTATCCCTTGAGAATTTATTGTAAATTTTAGCCTAATGATTTTGAAAGCCACTCCTACCTTGACACCTGCCTGTGGGTGGATCTGCAGTCTCAAACTGTTGTGTGTATGTTTCGTCAGTACTGTCTTTGTAGTATATATACTCGTGAATTCTAATACTATGTATCAGTCCTTTGTCAATGGCTTGAAAATAAAGCCGAAACCGGTCAGGACCTACACCCTGTCTCTTATTTTTCACCTGTGGATATGTGTGATAAATGAATCACGTGCTAAAGTGATTATAATCATATATATATATATATATATATATATATATATATATATATATATATATATATATATATATATATATATATATGTGTGTGTGTGTGTGTGTGTGTGTGTGTGTGTGTATGTGTGTGTATACTATATATATTACATATATATCAATACATATATGTCCTGTGGTCAATTTCGCACTGACTCTATTGGCAAATACCTCAAAAAAAAATTTATCAGTGAACTTGAACATATTTATCGTATAAGGGGAAAAATTAATGTCAACTAACCTATAGTGGTAAGTTTGCATACAAAAAGCTTGTATATATATATGTATCGTTTTATGTGTATAGATGTATATATATATATATATATATAATATATATATATATATCTATATATATATTTGTGTATATATATATAATATATATATGTATCTGTATATATATATAATATGTATATATATATATAGATCTATGATAATATATATATAATATATATATATATATTTGTATATATAATATATATAATAGATATATATATATATATATATATATAATCTATATATATATATAAGTTATATATATATATATTGATATATAATAATATATAGATATAATGATTGATATATATATATAAAAATATATTATATATGCAGAAGCTAAGTACTATGTCCTACCTCTAAGTAAATGGGGATATAATCCACAATATGTAAAATCCTTATGTAGTTAGATAAAATGTATATTTCTTTATGCAGTAATTTAAAGCTTTACAATCATCAGCTGTGAACAAGACCACAGCTGATGATAAAAAACTTCAAGTTACTGTAAAAAGAAATATATATTCTATATAACTACATGAGGATTTTACATCATTGTTGATTATATCTCCATATATATCGTTATATATATATATATCTATATATAATATATATATATTAGATAATTATATATAAAATATTATAGTATATATATTACTATTAATATATATATTATATATTATATTATATATATATATATATATATATATATATATTATATATAGTTTATATTATTATATATATAAATATAATATATAAGATATAATATATATATATTATATATATAATATATTGTTACGTGCATGGCTGCGTCCAAGGTTTATCATTAAATAAAATTTACTGGCATATAACTGGGGCCACGCAGGTACAACAGAGAATGGTATTAAAATTGATGGATTTAAGGGAAATTGCAATGTTCCGTTTAACTAAGACTATTATTATTTAAACTCAGAAGACATTTACATAGGAGCTGAAGGCACTGGCTCTGTGGCACAGAGGTTACGTTAATTAACAAATTTATTTAGTGCCATTATGAAAACCCCAGAAAATGTAAATCCCACTTATGAAGAACCCAGAATTTAAGGAATAAAATCATTGTTTCGATTATCACCAATCATACACTAACAGTTAACAGCAGCTCTTCAGCCTTTCACCCTGGGACTTGAAATGGATGGTTGCTCCTTGGCGCTGTGGAATACGGGAAATGAGTACACAACTTCTTGCGGTTTCCTAATTCTGCAAATTAAGGATGCACTGTAATTCTTGCTCTAAACGTGATTTATGTCATTGGGAGTTGCATAAGACAGAGAGGATAAGTAATTTACCACTGTCACAGAATAGCAAATAAATGAACACTTCTGGATGCAAGTCACAAATATTTTTCCACTTCACTTATTCTCTGAAGGAGATGCAATGGAGAATTGAGTTATATATTATTAAGGAAGGAAAAGAATTGTGTCGAAACAAATTTTGATACCAAACAGTAACTTGTTATTTGACAATAGGAGTCTTGAAGTAGACAGCCGGGCACGGGGTAGGAAAATTCTCGACCCCGCATAAGTGAGTGGCTCTAGGATATACCCCCGGTGTGAACAGAACTGAGTCTGCTTTAGGAACGAAGTCTGACTCGCTTCTCCAGCCAGCCATGTCTTATTTTTCTCCTTTCCTTTGTCTGTCACATCTGGGCGTCGGCTTTGTCTGAGTTGCTGATGGTTTTTTTTGGCTGGAAATGAAATTTGAATGACAGCACCAGGTGTGGGAAAGGTATGATAAGGGGTTGTCCATTTAGCTGTAGGAGGGGCAGAGTTTGGGGGGGAGGAGTTGTGATGGTAATTGCTTCATAGCAAAGGAAGATAAAGGAAAGGAAAACGCATCTTCAAGAAGTTCTGCCGCACGGAGGTTTTCGCGCGTGTGTTGGAGACACCTGTTCTCATGATGGTTCTAGAATCGGCAGGAGTTTTGTGGAACTTGTCAGGCGCCGACGTGACGTGAGAAACGCCACGATTTCTGATGCAATACCTCGTCTAGATTCATCTAAAAAGTTCTGGTAATCTTGAGAGTCTTTGATGTTCGCCGTAGGCTCCGCCCCCAGAGTGCCGTATAAATACAACGGACGAAGCAGGAAAAAGAAAGATCATCAGTTAATCACAGAGATCATTAGTAAGAGAGACAGACCAGATTATCAGTGAGAGATCAGCAGCAGAGATCGTCCGAGAGAGATAAGAGAAAAAGGGACCGACAAAGGATCAGAAGAAAAGCTCGAGAGTTGGTTGGATTCTGGTCTAGTCATCTTCAGGAATGGACGACCGAGTTATCTCGACGTTGAGCAGAGTTCAGGGAAAAAAATGTCCTGCTAGAGGTTTTAGAGAGTTCCTGCCTTTCAAGAATCAAGAGTAGACATTATTTTCTGCAATACGGAGTCATGAGGATGTCTGCAATCGCCGTTCTCCTTTTGTGAAGCCATCGCTTCGAGTCGCAAAACTAACGAGCAAGTATTTGAATTACCTCACTGTTCCCCCAGTTCATGGAGTGTAAGATTTTGCCTTTTTGTGTAAATAGGAGATACCATTCTGCATTTACCTTTGTTAGTAAGCTTGTAAATAAACCTTTGTTGTGTTAGTGTTTCTTTCTATATTCGTATCCCCAG
Source organism: Macrobrachium nipponense (assembly GCF_015104395.2). Classification (NCBI taxonomy): domain Eukaryota; kingdom Metazoa; phylum Arthropoda; class Malacostraca; order Decapoda; family Palaemonidae; genus Macrobrachium; species Macrobrachium nipponense. The sequence continues at coordinate 21,366,941 of NC_087219.1, forward strand.
TTTCAACTGTTGGTGTTGAAATTTTTTTTTTATTTCATATCGAATCTGAAGCGGACCTCTCTCTCAGAGGCCGTAACATTGTGGCGACCTTGCTTAGGCTATCAACACTTTAACAGTTTGAAACAGGGAGGATATAGAAAGAACCAGGATGAGTGAGATGGTGAAAGAGTTTATTGAGTCGGGTAAGCTCCTAGGTCTAGAGGGGAATGATCTCCGTGAGTATGTTGAAAGGAAAGAGAGGGAAAAGTATGAGAGAGATGAAAGAGCGGCTGAGAGAGAAGTAATGAAAATGCAGCAAGAGAGAGAAATGTTGATAATGCAGCAGGAAGAGAGAGAGAAAGAGTGTATGCATGAGCAGGAAGAGAGAGAGAAAGAGCGTATGCATGAGTTGGAAATTGCTCGGTTAAGGGAAAGTACTCGTAACAGTCGGACAGGCGAGAACGAAAACAATGCTGATGGTTCATGCATGAGTGCAGTGTTGAAAGTTTGATGAGGAAGATGTAACAAAATATTTCATGTGTTTTGAGAAGTTAATGGAACGAGTGGGTTCTCCTAAAGAAATGTGGACTTTATATTTGCAGTCAGTTTTGAGTGGTAGGGCACTTACTGTGTATAGTTGCATGTCTGAGGAGGAATGTGATAATTATGATATTATGAAAGAAACTGTTCTTAGCGCGTACAAGTTAGTACAGGAGACGTACCTTAAGAAATCTAGAAATTTGAGAAAGGATGAGAATATTACGTATGTAGAATACGGTAAGAAGTAAGAAAGGCTGTTTTTTGATTGGTTAACTTCTGCTAAAGTTGATGATTTTGATGGTTTAAAGAACTTAGTATTGTTAGAAAACTTCAAAGATAACGTATCCCCTGAGATTAAACTTTGTATAGAGGATAGGCGAGAGGTATCTTTTGCAGGAGCAACTAGTCTAGCTGACGAATATAGTCTAACTCATAATTTGAGTGTTAGTAAGAAACGAAATGATCCTTCGTCTGGTAGAGTACAAAGCAGTAAAGGTTTCAGTCCTAGTAATAGCAATGCGAGTAAAAGTGACTATTCCTGTTATACATGCGGAAAAACTGGTCATACGTCTAAGGTTTGTAACAGTAAAGTGGCATCGAGTGGCTCAGAATTAACTTGTTTCTGATGTAATGGGAAGGGGCATTTAGCGAGAAATTGTGCAGTAGAAAGGAAGAACGGTAAGAAACCAGTATCGCTAGTTAACCTTTCGTCAAGTTGGAATGATGTGATGAGAGAAACTAGGAAAATTTTTGGTCAATTTGTCAGAAGGCGTAGTTTCCTCTCTTGGAGGAGTATTTTCAAGAGAAGTAGTCAGTGTCAGGAGAAGTGAAACTTGCAGTTGTGGACAGTTTGCCCGACGAAGGCGTTGACATTATTGTCGGTAATGACTTAGCTTTATCCAAGAATGTGAATCCTGTTTTGTGGGAGAATATTCCAGTGCCTGAAATGGTAGTAACTAGGTCGGGCTTAGAGACAGACATAGAACTACGATATAATTTGTTCGTGGATTCGAATGAGAGTGAGTTCGATTCGAACGAGTGTGAGTCGTGGATTCGAACGAGTGTGATGTTAGTGGTTCGAACGATGTGCGATCAAATTGGCGATGATCTTGGATGAGCGTGGCCGAGTAACCTAACTCTATCGTTGACAGTGATAGCCAAGGGGAAGGCGTAGCTGTCGAGAGTAATGTAGTAAATGTACCGGTATCTAGTCCTAGTTACGGTGGTGAATTAGGCTCTAACATTTTGGATAAGGATGAGCTGGTCAAGTTGCAGAGAGAGGATGAGACACTAACCCGAATTTTTGATAAGTGAGCTGGATGATGATCTCAATGATGTGTGGAAGGAACTTTTTTGTTTAAAGGGACGAAGTTTTGTGTTTTGTTATGTTTTTCGGGAAACCGAAGTCGGGTAGTAAAGGGGAAATCACCGAACAATTAGTGGTTCCTAAAAGGCTTTGTGAGCTAGTTTTGAAGTTAGCACACGATGAGCAAGGACATTTGGGAGTAAATAAAACTTTCAAGTGTATTAGTAGGGCGTACTTTTGGCCTAAAATGAAAAATGATGTAAAGAGGTATGTTCTAAGCTGTCATGAATGCCAAATTGCAGGGAAACCGAATCAAGTAATCCCCAGAGCTCCGTTGTGTAATATTCCTTCGGTAGGTGAACCTTTTGAGAATGTAGTTATCGATATGGGTTGGACCTTTGCTAGAAGTAAGGGGGAGGGAATATATATCTGTGACAATCATGATAGACTAACTCGCTTTCCCGAGGCGGTACCCGTAAGAAGCGGCAACGCGAGGACCATAGTTAAACGATTTTTAAATTATTTTTCTAAGTTTGGTCTGCCTCGGACTATACAGAGTGATAATGGTAGTAATTTTGTATCCAAATATTTCAGGGATAGAATGAAAGAATTAGGCATCAAACTCGTAACTTCCACACCTTATCATCCCGAATCACAAGGCATTGTGGGAGAGATTTTCATCAAACGTTTAAAGAGTTTGTTTTACGGAAATTGTGTAAGAACTTCGAACACGACTGGGGGAAGAAAAGTTTACCATTCGTTCTGTTAGCTTTAAGGTTAGCACCAAGCGACACAACCGGATTTAGTCCTTTCAAACTTGTTTTCGGTCACACCGCTAAAGGTCCTTTGGAAATGTTAAAATGTAACTTAATGAATAAAGAAGGTAGTGAGGACTACATCACTAATCTAGAGCATTATAAAAACAGTTTAAGGGATGCTTGGCAACTAGCGAAGGAGACCGAGAGGGAGAGTCAAGGGGAAACTAAATGAAAACATGATCTTAGAGCGAAAGAGTGACATCTCTGTGTAGGAGATAAAGTTTTAGTATTAGTCCAGAAAGAAGGTCCCTCTTTATCGTATAAGTTCGAAGGTCCTTTTTCAGTTTTAGAGAAGAGGGGGAATCTGAATTATTTAATAGATATGGGTAAACGTAGAGCAAAGTGGCTGCATGTAAATTTCTTCAAGAAATATAACGAATGCCCCGTGCCTGTAGTGACGGTGTCCCAGAAAGAAATTAGCTTTGAGAAAAACTCTGAGGTGCTTAAGAATTTCGAAGTTTTTAATCAGGGTTTAGAAGAGGAAAAGGTGAGGGAAATACGTAATGTTTTAGTGAATTATCCTGAAACTATTAGTGACAAACTAGTGACCTAACCAGTTTTTTCGAAACATGATGTTGAGTTTGGTCCAGACACGAAACCCATTAGGCAAAGTCCATATCATCTGAACCCAGAAAAGGCAGAATTTGTAAGGAAGGAAATTAGTTACATGCTAGATAATGATTTGATAGTACCTAGCGAGAGTGAATGGAGTTCCCGGTTAGTTCTGGTGAAAAAGGAAGATGGATCAGATAGATTGTGCATTGATTTCTGGAAGGTAAAAGTGTAACAAAGCAAAGTTATTTTCCCTTACCCAGGATTGACGATTGCTTGGACAAAATCGGAAATTCCAAGTTCATCTCGAAGCTTGATTTGGCTAAAGGTTATTGGCAAGTACCTTTAAGTGAACGAGCCCGGAAAATTTCCGCCTTTATAACGCCATTTGGTAGTTTCGAGCCAAAAGTTATGGCTTTTGGCTTGAAGAACGCAGCCAGTACTTTCCAAAGGTTAATGAATAAAGTTTTAAATGGCATCAACAACTGTGTTGTGTACTTAGATGATCTTGTGATATTTTCAGAGACTTGGGAGGATCATGTAAGGATTTTGGTGAGAGTCTTGGAGGCCCTTACCAAAGCGAATCTCGTTCTTAATCTAAAGAAATGCGAATTTGGGAAAGCCTCTATTACTTATCTAGGACATAAGGTAGGTCTTGGTAAAATATGTCCAAAGGATCGGAACATAGAAGCTATCGTGAATTTCCTAATCCCAACAACTAAAAAACAGGCCATGAGATTTCTCGGAATGGTTTCGTATTTCCATAGTTTCGTACCAAATTTCTCGGAAATAAGCGCTCCCATAACTATTCTGTTTAAGAAAGGGCGCAGTTTTGTATTTGATGTCGCGTGTGTGGAAGCCTTCAACAAGTTAAAGGCTATAATGATTCATGAGCCAATTCTATTATTACCCGATTTTGGCAAGGAATTTAATTTAGCGATCGATGCTAGTGATATTGGCGTAGGAGGGGTTTTGTTACAAGAAGTGAATGGAATGAAACTCCTAGTTGCCTATTATTAAAAAAAACTGAATAAAGCGCAACAGAACTATTCCACTATTGAAAAGGAATTGTTTGGTTTAGTTACAGCCTTGCAACACCTTGATATTTACACACGTAGTAGTTCTGTTTTAACTGTGTATACTGATCATAATCCGTTAGTTTATTTGGAGATGTTTAGGAACAAGAATAAACGTCTAATGCGTTGGAGTTTAGAATTACAAGACTATAACCTAAAGATAGTTCATATAAGGGGAAAGGATAATGTATTAGCTGATAGCCTCTCTAGAGATTTCTCAGAATGAGTAGCCTAATAACCGTTTTCTGTTATCGCACGAGTGAGTGTGTGAGTGGAGAAGCGTGCGTGTTTGACTGGATTAAAGCTTTATGCAGAATTGTTCCCCTGCGGTTTAATTCTTGTTTCTCTTTAAAAAAATTAAAATCAGTTGATTTCATTTTTTTTTCTCTTTTGGGGGGGCGTGTGATGGTAATTGCTTCATAGCAAAGGAAGATAAAGGAAAAGAAAACGCATCTTCGAGAAGTTCTGTGCCAAAAAAAAAAAAAAAAAGCACGGAGGTTTTCGCGTGTGTGTTGGAGACACCTGTTCTCATGATGGTTCTAGAATCGGCAGGAGTTTTGTAGAACTTGTCAGGCGCGAAGCGACGTGAGAAACGCCACGATTTCTGATGCAATACCTCGTCTAGATTCATCTAAAAAGTTCCGGTAATCTCGGGAGTCTGTGATGTTCGCCGTAGGCTCCGCCCCCAGAGTGCCGTATAAATACGACAGACGGAACAGGAGAAAGAGAGATCATCAGTTAATCACAGAGATCATTAGTAAGAGAGACAGTCTAGATTATCAGTGAGAGATCAGCAGCAGAGATCATCCGAGAGAGATAAGAGAAAAAGGGACCGATGAAGGATCAGAAGAAAAGTTGCTCGAGAGTTGGTTGGATTCTGGTCTAGTCGTCTTCAGGAGTGGACGACTGAGTTATCTCGACGTTGAGCAGATTTCAAAGAAGAAAATGTCCTGCTAGAAGTTTTGGAGAGTTCCTGCCTTTCAAGTATCAAGAGTAGACATTATTTTCTGCAATACAGAGTCCTTTTGTGAAGCCATCGCTTCGAGTCGCAAAACTAACAAGCAAGTATTTGAATTACCTCACTGTTCCCCTGTTCATGCAGTGTAAGATTTTGCCTTTTTATGTAAATCTTCTTCTTCTTCCCAGCTTGTTCCCATTTTTATATGGGGTTGCCGTTTCGGATGAGCCGTTTCCATCTATTTCTATCTTGTGCTTCTGCCTCATCAATTCCCTTCTCATTTAAGTCTCCTCTCACACAGTCCTTCCATCTTTTTCTTGGTCTCCCTCTTTTTCTTCTTCCTTGCACCTCCACCCCCATAGTATGTCTCCCAGCGTGGTCCCTCATCTCTCCTCAACAGGTGTCCATACCATCTCAGCCCTCCCCTCCTGCAACTTTCTTTGATACTTCCACCACCTTAGTTGACCCCCTTAAGTAGTCATTTCTGATCCTATCCACTCTTGTTACCCCAGACATCCACCTAAGCATTCTCATTTCTGCCACATCCATCTTCTTCTGCTCTGCTTTTCTCATGCTTGCTGTTTCCGTACCATACAGCATTGCTGTTCTTACCACCGTCTTATGAAATTTTCCTTTTAAACCTAAGCGGCACTCTTTTGTCACAAAGAACTCCCGAGGCCGCTCTCCAGTTGTTCCAGCCTGCCTGTACCCGATGTTTTACTTCTTCTTCCATACTTCCTCCAGCGTTAACAAAAGATCCCAAATACTTAAACTTATCAACTCTCCTTATTTGCTCTCCACCAAGCTGAATACTTTCTCTATCATCCCCCTCAGTGGTGGTACACATATATTCTGTCTTGGATCTACTTATTCTCATTCCTCTGTCCTCCAGTGCTTGTCTCCATCTTTCCAATTTCACTTTCCCAGATCTTCCCTGCTCTCTGCACAGAACAAAGAATATCATCCGCATACAATATGTTCCATGGTACTGTCTCCCTTACTTCCTCTATTGATAACATCCATCACTATGTTGAAAGATAAATGGGCTCAGAGCCGACCCCTGGTGTAATCCTACTCTCACCTCAAAACCTTCTGTCCTCCCCAACACTGCTCCTCACTCTGGTAAATACATTCCGGTACATCTCTTGTATCAATCGCACATACTTCTCTGGCACCATCTTCTCCCTCATGGCTCCTCCATACCTCTTGTCTCGGGACTCGGTCATAAGCCTTTTCAAGGTCAATGAATACCATATGTAGGTCCCTTTGTCTTTCCCCGAATTTCTCCATTATTTGCCTCAGACAAAATATGCATCTGTTGTTCCCCTTCCCTTCATAAATCCCATCTGCTCTTTACCTATTTGTACTTCTTCTCTCAGTCTAGCATCTGATCATCCTTTCCAATATCTTCAAAGTGTGGGACATCAATTTAATGCCCCTATAATTACCACACTCTTGGACATCGCCTTTCCCTTTAAAAATTGGGATCAATATACTCCCACGCCACTCATTTGGTATCTTTTCCTGTTCAAGGATCTTTATCATAAGATCGTACAGTATATCCACTCCTTCATCTCCTAATGCTTTCCATGCCTCCACCGGGATCATGTCTGGTCCGGTGCCTTCCCATTCTTCATCCCTTCTTCAGTGCATTTAGTACCTCTTGCCTAGAAACCTCATTACCATGCCAATGTTCACTTGCCCATCTTCTCTTATTAGTCTATTATTTTCTTCATTTAACAACTGTTCGAAATATTCCTTCCATCTCTTCACAATGTCTTCCTCCTTTCTAAGCACTACACCTTCTTGATCCTTTATTGTTTGATATGTGTTATATCTTTGGTGCTCTTATTTCTAGCCTTTGATAGCTTGATCATCTTCTTTAATCCTTCCTTTGTCCCAGCTCATTATACACATCATCATACAACTTTGCTTTAGCTTGGGCTACCACCTTTTTCACCACCTTGTTTTTCTCTCTGTACCTATTTCTGTCTTCCACTGACTGTGACTCTTCCCTCTTTTCTTTGCCTCCTTCTTATCTTTTACTACTTTCTCAATGTCTTCATCCCACCACCAACTCTCCTTTTCTTCCCCATATGATACCAGATGTCTCTCCTAGCAGCTCCTTTCCATGCCTTCTTATTACTGCATGCATTTCGTGCCCACCATTCTTGATCATCTTCAATCCCTATATCAATATCCTCCAAAACCCTCCTCTTAAACTCTCTCTTCTTATCCCCTTCCTTCTGTAATTCGTACCATTTAATTTTCCTTATCCCTTTTAGCTTTGTTTTTCTTTCCCTTTTCAACTTCAAGTCCATACATAGCAGCCTGTGGTTGGGGGGCTACATGGTCGCCTGGAATAACTTTGCAGTTCTTGACCTCCACCAGATTTATCCTTTTTATACAAAGAAATAGTCTATCGGGGAGAATCTTCCCCCACTCCTATATGTTATTAGGTGTTCCCTTTTCTTCTCAAAGAATGTGTTTACTATTGCCATGTCGAATGACACAGCAAAGTCCACTACACTCTCTCCTTCTGGGTTTCTCTCCCCAATTCCATGGCCCCCTCCATGCACCGCCCAATCGGCCTCATTTTCCACTTCCGACATGGCCATTCAAAATCCTGCCCCAACTATCACCCTCTCATGCTCTTCCAGTTCTTGCATTATTCCATCCATGTCTCTCCAGAAATTTCCCTTCTCTTCTTCTGTGCAACCAACTTGTGGTGCATATGCGCTTATAATATTCAGAATCTCTCCTCCATAACATATCTTCAATCTGATGATACGGTCATTCTTTCTATGCACTTCTATTACCGAGTTCTTTAGTTCACTAGACAGTACTATGCCAACTCCATTTCTACCTTGTTTATTTGCTCCACTATAATATAGCTTATATCCATCTCCCAACTCTTTAGCTTTATTTCTTTCCACCGCGTTTCTTGCACACACACACATCTACTTTCTTTTCTCTCATCAAGTCAGCCAATTCTCTACCTCTCCCAGTCATGGACCCAACATTTAGCTGACATACTCTGAACCCAATGTGAGCTCGCTTCTTTAGCTGCACCCGCTCCTGATGCAGTAGCCCTCGCCTTACCACAGAGTTAGGGCGATGTCTCTGTGCGTCGTTTACGGAGTACGCCCTAGCATTACCTCTTTCCATATTTCGGCTCAATTCCATTTTTGGTTTTGGCACAGGTTTTTACAGCCGGATGCCCTTTCCTGACACCAACCCTCCCTATTTTTCCGGGCTTGGGACCGGCACCCATAAGGACTTGGTTTGCCCCCCAGGTGGCTAGGTTCTTTTTTTTTTTTTTTTTTTTTTTTTTGTAAATAGTTTATGTAAATAAGTAGATACCATTCTGCATTTACTTTTTGTTAGTAAGCTTGTAAATAAACCTTTGGTTTTTGTGTTAGTGTTTCTTTCTATATTCGTATACCCCCACCAGTTTAAACAACTGTTGGTGTTGAAAATTTTTTTTTATTTCTTATCAAATCTGAAGTGGACCTCTCTCTCAGAGGCCTTAACAGGAGTGAAGTAGGAGAATCTGCTGTGTCGAATTTTTAATGACTAGGGAGTGGGCAGATGCGCCTTCCATGTGCAGTCTTAGGTGATCATGACTTTACAAAAGTAAAAAAGTTTTTATTTATATTTCTGTGGGATTTCTTAAAACTGAGGGCTCCAACATACATTTCATGTATGTATGTTACAATATATATATCTAACAAGGAAAAGTCTCCAACGAGGTCAAATGACACGTTTAAGCAAATGAAAACAAAACATCTAACTGGTAACGTAGCCTACCTTCTTTCTGTTGAATGGCATTTCTGGCATTAGCTGAAAATCAGTTTCAAACAAGGCTAAAGTAAACTCTTTGTTGTTACAAAAATATACTTTTTATTTCCCAAAATTAGCTAACATGAAAATGGAATAAACTTAATTAAGCCTGGCCCAAAAAGAAACTTTAAACTATCATATTCCTCTCAAAATCATATTTAAGTAATTACCCCCTTTTCCCCTAAGTGTCCAAACATTCATAGTTTATTAATAGTCAAAATTAGTCTAGAGAAAACCCATAAGGTGACTTCGAATCACTCTGAAATAAAGAGACCATAATTATGACACTATAAAACATTAAAGTTCATCAATAAAGAATGTGTACTACACATCACTTCCCTTTCTCTAGAACTCAAGTAATTGTCTCTTCAAATGTTAACTTTTTCTAAGTTTCTCGTTCTACGGTACCTTGTCCGACAGACCTGAAACACCTCTTCTGTGGCGTGTTCCACACTCTATCAATCAAATTCAGTGAGTCCCCTGTTTTAACTTTTCCCCTAGACTATATGTCATTTTCTGATCATTATGAACACACACACACCAATTGGCACACAAGAAGCATGCACGCTACATACATGAAAGTAGTGATCTTCGAAGTACATCTCTGGCCCCAATTTTGTGCCAGTAAGCTTTCCTGTTTGTTTTTTTCATTTCAGCCTCTTCAAGGAATCCAGCGTTTTGCATCTGTCTTTAACTGGCGAGAGCTAAGGTTATCAACCCAACTATTTAATATTATAGACTGTTGCTGGTGCCTTTAAGATGCTGAAATGAAAAAAACCAACAGGAAAGCTTACTGGCGCACAATTGGGGTCAGAGATGCACTTCGAAGATCACGAGTTTCATGTATGTAGCGTGCATGCCTCTTGTGTGCCAATTGGTGTGTGTGTGTTCATAATGATCAGAAAATGACATATAGTCTAGGGGAAAAGTTAAAACAGGGGACTCACTGAATTTGATTGATAGAGTGTGGAACACGCCACAGAAGAGGTGTTGCAGGTCTGCCGGACAAGGTACCGTAGAACGAGAAACTTAGAAAAAGTTAACATTTGAAGTGACAATTACTTGAGTTTTAGAGAAAGGGAAGTGAGGTGTGGTACACATTCTTTATTGACGAACTTTAATGTTTTATAGTGTCATAATTGTGGTCTCTTTATTTCAGATTAGTTAGTTATTTTATTGACAAAAAATATACAATTATTATTACAAATCTGTCCACAAAGAGACATAATACAAAATAACCAAAGTAGGCAGTAATCTCTTCTGTTCTTGCAAGTACATGGCCTATAAAGAAAAAATACACCAAGAAAAATACAACTTCAAGCGCAAATAACATAAGTCCATAAGACAATTAAAAACAAAAAAATGGACTTACTATAGAGAAAAAAATGTAGTCACATCACTATCTAGCATCGAGTCCCAGCACAAATAATGCTTGGAATAAAAAAAAGAGGAAAAGTTCATTTAGATATCACCATTGATAACCCGTCGGTGGAACTTCTAAAGGACCAGTTGCACGACTTCTCTCAATATTCTTCTTGCATTTTAATCAATTCACACAACCCAATCCCAATGGCAAGTAAAATGATTTGTGCTTGGAGATTTTGGTTCGTGCTATCGCTCACGATATGAAGGCACAAGGAAAATTAGAATAGAATTATTTTCGTAGTTCCATGTAGGCTATATGTGTATAACTTACTTATAGAACGCAGATACACACGCGCACTCACATACGTAACTATCTAGAGTTTTCTATCTATTTATATATCTGTCTATCTATCTATCTATCTATCTATCTATCTATCTATCTATCTATCTATCTATATATTATATATATATAATATATATGCATATATACATATTTATAACATAAATATATATATATGTACATATAAATTATACATATTTCAGTTTTTTATAAAATACATATATTACACACACACACACACACACACACTGCGGCGTATTTCATTACAAGCTTAGTTGACTCTACGTATCTCTAATCACCGTGAAAATATTTAAAATCCTAATTTCATAGATATGCAAACCAAACCAAACAGGCTGTAGCAAGTTTACCAAAGCCATGGAATGAGTGTGTACGAAATGTATTGGCTTTTGTTTTTGTTTTTCCTTCGCTCAGTTCCGATTTACTGCTCTGTATTCAGTACAAGTTTAGTGGCTCTATTACGATTATCACACATAATATAACAGTACACAGGAGAATATTTCATCACTGTTCATATTCCATCTCTAATCATCTAACAAGGCGTTATCCGACCCTCCAACTTACTCGGGACGCATGCACCGTTTCCCCTTTCGCTTAATTAGTTAACATTATATTCCTAAATTAACGCCAAGTGGTCTTCGTAATTATTACTCAAAATGAGTACTACTCATACTAACAACAAGGATCAAATAAAACGGACACAAATTAAACACGTTCATACAGTCTCAGTTATAAGTGGAAATACAAAATAAATGAACAGAAACATAGCCACTAAATTTAATTCATTGAATAAATTAAAACGTTGCTAAAATCTACGGACAGATAGTCCGTTGTTTCACCAACAAAAAAAAGAAAAAATAAAGAATTATATTTTTATTGAAAATCATTTTTCTGTATGTTTAACAAGCACATTATTTTATTTTCTACATTCCTATTCTAATAAATAAATAAATCATAAATATCCTACCCAAAATTCCTGTATCTTTTACTCAACTCAAAAGCAAAACACTTTTCAGAACTTTCCTACCCCCTCCCAACATAGAACAACAACAAAGTAGTTTGTAGGGTTACTCCCTGATTAAGGGAAAATAATTAAAATACGATTTTCATGTAGGCTGTAGCAAGCTGGCCGACGTCAGGGAATTAGTGCAGACGTACACGTTGCCATTTCACAAGGTTTAATTTCCCTGACTTCTGCATCTGTCTGTTTGGGTCAAGACTTGTAACTCAGTTTTCGACTTTTCCTTTCGTCTGATGGACTTGAAGTTTTCCGTGGTTACTTGATTCCAGTGACCTCTAATGACCCTACAGTGACCTCTCCCAGTATCTCAGGATCTGTATGAAACTCTCCGGATTTTTCATCCTCTTTGACTCGGTAGAATTAGTTAATAAGGCTACAGATTTTCAAAGCTCCTTTGGCTCGACAGGATATCACTTTCAGTTTCGTTAGTTACAATCATAAATCGGTTACAATTTCTGTCAAAACTGAAAAGCATAAAATAATAAAAATGTAATTCTTTTTAACACTAAAAAGTAAAAAATAATTTTTTGAGACACACCAGGATATTATTAAAACTAATCATGTCTACAAAAGTAAAAGCGTGGCCGTCAAACTTGGAAGGAAATGCTACAAGAAAAGAAACAACCTTCTTTAATTTCTTGTAGCACTTTCTTCCATGTTTGGCTGCCATGTTTTTAATTTTGTAGACATGATTTATTTTAATAATATCCTGGCATCGCTCAAAGAATCTTTTTTACTTTTAATAAAAGTGTGTTTTAGGTTTTTTGTTATTTCAGTATAAGTTTAGTTGATACTAAGTATGATTATAACACGTTTCATAACAGTACACAAGAAGATATTTTTATCACTGTTGATATTTCATTTTCATCTCTCGCTCGCTCTACCTCTCTCTCTCTCTCTCTCTCTCTCGCCCTCCTCCTAACTCTCCTCTCTCTCTCTCTCTCTACATCTTTAGGTTTTGAAAGAATAAAAAAATGAGAAAATACAGTAAAAAATTAACAAAAGAAAATAATGTAGCTAATAAAATATAGATAAAAAGTAAAGGAGGAGTCTGTCTTTCTGCACTTAGGCCTACACTTCGAAGCAAACGGTGGCCGGCAATAAAATCACAATAGGAAAAAGAGTCACAATTTTGGCTGAGAAAAAATTTCACTGGAAAAAAAGTCAAATTAAATTATGGTGGCGGGGAATACAGTCACAGGCGGAAAAATTCCCAATGTTTCTTGTTATGATATTTTATACAGTGTTTATTTATTGTTTGTTTGTTTGTTTGTATGGTGTTTTAACGTTGCACGAAACCAGTGGTTATTCAGCAACGGCACCAACGGCTTTACGTGACTTCCGAAACCACGTCGAGAGTGAACTTCTATCACCAGATATACACATCTCTAACCTCTCAGTGGATTCCCGAGAATCGTCCTCGCGGCAACCGAGGTGGCAGAACCAAGACCATACCGTGATCATGCCACTGAGGCGCTCGTTGTGGGATACATACCATAGTTAAGAAAAAAAATCCCCAAAAATCCCCAAAAATCAGTTAACCAGACCACTTGATTGAATGAACAGCAAACTCCTTCTAGGGCTGGCCCGAAGGATTAGATTTTTTACGTGGCTAGGAACCAACTGGGTTACTTAGCAACCACAACCTACAGTTTATTGTGGGATCCCGAACCACCTTCATATCGAAAAATTAAAATTTAAGTTCTAATTCCAAAAAAGAAAAAAATTCCTCTGCTTCCCACATGTGGCACCCGAACTCGGGGTTAACCAGCTTGGTTAGTCAAGGTATGCAACCACGGCTCGTCCAGGTGGTGGAACTTAGGGACTTGTACTAAACACACC
>NC_087219.1:21381098-21411098 GCF_015104395.2 Macrobrachium nipponense
TTCCTTTTTGTAAGGAATTGACATTGAGCATTGAAAATATATTTCTATAGTATGGACACTTTATCTTGAGAGGGTGTTTGGTGGCACTACATATAATCTTGGGTAGCCTCACTCACAACTCAATGGCATGTCTGGACTGACAGGGAGACAGGACATTACACATAGGCTGTGATAATGCACTGGCTTGTCCTAGCCACTCTGCTGATTAAACTTAGATATGACAATCATTTCTAACAAAATATAAAAAAAAATGATCTTTACTCATTGTTATTTAATCTTTGTTTAAGTTTTCAAATAATCGCAGCTTTAGTTCGAATTAAATTCTATGTGGATCATGTCGGGCAACGGAAAATGACTATATGAGCGCATGGAATCGCTTAAACCATATAATGACAGAAATTTCTAAATAGAACACCGCAAATTAACTGACCAACTTGAAATGTCTTGTGTCAGACATAATGTATTTTATTAAGGTTAAAACATACAGGGCATTAACATCAACCACGTCAGGGTAACAGTAATGCTAAGAATAATGCTGATTCTCAGAAAATATTCCTTAAATTGAGATCTCCTAGATGTCTCCAGTCATTATTCTTTGTTAATTTCAACATATTTTTAAATCATCAGATTTCTCTTGCACAACTGCATCGGCCGTTGTGTAAGTATTGTAATTTCTTTGTAAACACATTACTGCACTGATGTTTGATATGATATAATTGATGAAACAATGGCAATTTATGAAAAATAAATGGAAAGGAACAACAATAGTCTTTTGCTTTTCCTTGGAGTATTACCTGTCCTACATCCCTTCAGGAATCTCACTGGAGCTAAATATCAGATTTATATGTTAATTTTAATAGCTTAAGTCTTATCACTACTTGTTATCTAATTTTCGCTTGTGTGACTGTACTGTCCATTGCATTATGATTGTAGTTTCTTTGTAGTAACTACCATCCTGATGACAGCCATGAGTTAACAGGGACAAAATCCCCTCAAGAGATAAAATCATATATGATAACGATATCTACTTTACGAAAAATCTAGTCTATTCCTCTGTTGAGTTGAAATTTGACCGCCAAGAGAGATAGGAAGTGGTTTCGACAAGTTCTGTGCTTGGAATCAAAATCAATACACCTACACCAAGAGTGTGGAGCACGAAGTTGGTCAAAAAAGGATAATTGTATATGTAGGCTACACTTTCACGACTGAGGATTGCTACCTGCATTTACCTTCTGGGTAATATAAAGAGAGACAATGAAAGATAGCTATAAGAATCCTTTGTCTCTACAATACTTTTCTATTTTTACTGTGTAGCTTCAACAATTTTGTAAAAACAAGAACTTATATACTACATAGTACGCGTCTACCCGAGGCAGACGCTTACACATTAAAACGATTAAATGTTTTTTGTTGAATTCTTTGCACACATTACAATGACTAAACGAGGACCAGGCCCAAAGTCCAGGTGTTAGCATGCCAATGGCATCGAAGTTCCGGTGCTTCAAACTCTTTGTCCCTCCCCGTTAATTACTTTGCTATCATTTCCATGCCATATTCAGTTTGCCTTGTCAAATGGTTTACCTTACTTCCTTGATTTGTTTAGCTATCCTTTTTTGGTATGGTACTTGTGTGCCTACTTTACTTATATTAATCATTGTTTGATCTCTTCTGTATACCTTTCACTGATCTGTCCCTTCTTAGTGCACAAACATACATGTATGAATAACTTGATCACGAAATATATAAAACGTGATACTATGTATAAATGAAGGTAATGACATGAAGGAAAATGAAAAACGAGAACTACCGAGATCTTTCGGTCTTAACGACTCTTTACTAAAGGCAAGACTGATCAGAACAATGAAAAACACAGTACAGGTAAGCATATATAAAAGGACATTACAGGACTAACAAAGGGTCCAGGTCACTTTAAAGAAACGAAAAAACGCCCGTGGGCTAGATTAAAGGTTTAAAAGCAGCCACCCACATGTGGTCACAGGTAATTTAGTCAGAAAACAATACAATTTGTTTTAGGAACAAAGAGGCATATACAAATGGACAGTACAAAATTAGCAAAATCCCAGAGGCTAGATAAAGGATTTAAGAGTGGTCAAACACACTGGTCAAAGGCAAGTTAATTGGAAAAACAATACAATTTGTATTAGTAACAACATGAATTTACAAAAGTATTCCGACAATAAGTGAGAAACGAACATAAGCTATAAATATAGCGAGCATCAGAAAAAAATTAATAAATAAAAATATGTGCGACTAATTAAGTAGTAGTTAATTCATTTATTTAAAAGTCCTTCATAAACATTTTAAAAATATATGGGTCCAAATGGTACAATCCCAGACTAAGATTTAGGATTTTTTTATTAGTGATTTGTAAATTGCTGATTCCAGTAAATTTCTTGAAACATAATCATTAAACCTAGCAATTACAGAGCTTTTGCCCAAATTTGTACAATGAGATTTTTCGCACGAATGGATAAATAGTGCATTTGAAGCCTGGGTTGTTCTAACTGAAAAACTATGCTGCTTTATTCGTACATTGAAAGTTTTGGCTTGATTGACCGATATAAAAAGACTGGCAATCCTTATGAGGAATTTTGTAAATGATGTTGTTATTTGTTACCGAACTATTCTTAATTAGCATACCTTTAATGGTATTGTTATAGAACACAAAATTAACATTAAAAGATTTGAATATTGATTTTATGGTTTCAAATCCACGAGAGTAAAGCAAGCTAAGTACATTTTTAGGGGTCTTTTTCATTATTAACAACACTATAAACTTTTTGTGAGCTTTTTGATAACATAAATCAATCATATGAGGTGGGTAACAGAGTTCATTTCCTATTATTTTTATGTATTTATTTCATGGTGAAGATATTGTGGACCTGCAATTCGCAAAACAAGTAAGAACATGGAAGAAAAAATTGACATTTTAATATCAAGATGGTGGCCAGAATAAAAATGTACATGATAAATTATTTCTGGGTTTCCTAGAAATACTGAATTTACTTTGGAAAGACTCTATATATTCATACATCTAGGAAAGAGATGACACTGTTATTTTCAATTTCAACCGTGAATTTTATGGATGGCACTAAATCATTTAATTTAGACAGTAAATCTTCTACATCGATACCAACAGGCAAGACTACTAAGATGTCATCTACATAGCTGAACCATTTTAAGGGGACAAGTGGGATATTCGGGAGGTGTTGCCTTTCAAAGAATTCCATATATAAGTCTGAAAGGAGAGGTGATAAGGGGTTACCCATGGCCATACCAAATATTTGTTGGTAATATTCTTGCTCTGCGTTCTGATCCCAGCGGTGATCAAAGCCTCCTGAAATATTATGCTCTTCCCTTGAGGGGGGGAGCTGCAGCTCAGCAGATATTCTAACAAGTAGTAAGAGAACGAAATGGACGTGGGCAGGACACAGAATGAGAATGTTAGATGACAGATGGATGAAAAGAATAACAGAATGGATCTCTAGAGATTGTAAACGAAGCAGGGGAAGGAAGAGAAGACAATGGGTTGCCGAGCTAAGAAAATTTGTGGGTCTAGAATGGCATACAAATACCATAAACAGGGAGGGAGTGGAAGGACATGTCTGAGACCTTTGTCCTGCAGTGGACTAGCAAGGGGTGATGATGATATTAATAAATACATTGACAATTAAAAACCACAGTAGTGTTAAAAATATATTTTTGTACATTGCTAAAAATGTCTAGGAGAGACTTTTGGATACTACTCCGTATCCCTCTTCAGTCCTACTGATGGTCAAACAATGGAGGGAGCGTTACAACAGCTAAAAAAATTGGTTCAAAGCTGTAGCTTTTAAGTGTTGGTCAGGTAACCCCCGTTTGGTTGTTTCTGTTGGCAAGATGGCTGGAACGGCGAAGTGGTCGTTCAGTTGATTCCAGCTCAGCAAATACTCCATTGGTGCCATGACTTGCAGCTATATCAGGGGTCTCACAATCGATTATGCTACCCCTGACATTGTTCCCACCTCTCTTTTATCCCAGATGATTGATGTTACTATAACTGAAAGTCATGGCACTGATGGAGTGTCTGCTGAGCTGGAATCACCTGAACGACCACTTCGCCGTTCCAGTCGTCTCTCTTGCCAACAGAAACAACCGAACGGCGGTTACCTGGCCAACACTTAAAAGCATCCGCCTCGAACCAGTTTTTTGCACTGTTGTAATGCTTGCTCCATTGTTTGACCATCAGTAGGACTGAAGAGGGATACGGAGTAGTATCCGAAAGTCTCTTTTAGTCATCTTTTGCAATGTACAAAAATATATCTTTAACACTACTGTGGCTTTTAATTGTCAGTATCATACCCTCGTGATGGAAGTTCCTTAGTTAAATAAATACACTTATATATATATATATATATATATATATATATATATAATATATATATATATATATATATAATATATACATACATACATATATTTCTCCAGCTAGAAATATATACATATATATAAATAGATATATATATATATATATTATATATATATATATATATATGTATATATACAACTTTCTCCGAAGATAAAACAGAATAATAAATCATGAAGTCAACGACGACGAAAGCAGCAGATTCTTCAAGCAACCTATGGCGTCTGCACCAGCTTAAGAGTTACGTTACTTGCTGTAAGAGATACGACTTTAGGATAATTTTTTTTTTTTTTTCAGACATTCTTCTCATGTGGGTCGAGTATTAAAAAAACAAAAATTATCCTAAAGTCGTATCTCTTACAGCAAGTAACGTAACTCTTAAGCTGGTGACGACGTCATCAGTTCTAGAAGGTCTGTCGCGTTTGCCGTATCAGCATTGATTCCTTTAACCTCAAATATCTGCTTGCACAGGCTTCATCTCGCGCTTGCAAAGCAGATTGACTGGAGAAAGGAATGCTTAGCCCGAACTTCTCATGGGCAAGGCAGACGTGTCTATCCGTATGCGCAATGCAACTAAGGAGTTGCAATCATTTTAAAATTAATAAACAAAATAAGCAAATAGAATTCTATAACAACAAAATGAATTAATTTTTTCTGAACCTCATAGACATTTAGAAGTATCAAGATATGTATATGAAATATTTACTTGCAACATTAGCCTATTACAATTCAAGTAAAACATTCATGGGAAAATGTCACATTTTCTTGAAAAAACCCAAAGTTTATTTAGAAATTAGTTACATAGTGGGTTTTTTTTCGTTTCATCTCCTACCTATTAATAAAGTTTTTTAAAATTAACCTCAGAGGATGCGCGCGAGAAAATTGAATATGAAACTTTTGTTAGGGCACATAGGATCAGATTTTATCACAACTTAATTTCAGTTAGCTTAGAGAAATACAGAATCATGATTAATCTTCTCTTTGACTCTTATGTTGCCTGGCAATCTTACAAATAGCTCCGTTTTCCACTTCTTTGTCTAGTAATTTACTACCAGTAATATCGAATTTTCTTTGGGATTCGTATTGATATCTGTTTATTTTTTATAATTATGGATATTTTTACAGTCATCATAGACCTGGATAGGTTCACTCATTGTTAATGCCATGGATAAAAAAGTTCGTACAGCGGACTCTTTTGAATTCCAAAATATCAGCGAATTCATGTGGGTTAAGTCTGGTCTAAATGGCTCTCTCCCCTCCCCTGTATTTGGATGTCGTCTGAATTTACTTTGCCCTTGTGACAAGTATAATTTCACTTGCAGGCTGATTAATGGAACCTGTTACAGTATCCTGCAGTACGAGAGTTTCACATCGCAACTTCAAAAAATCGTTCGTCGCTGCGGACGACGGCAGTCGAATAACAATCGCCTACAATGTGAAAGGAATAAGCACCATCATGGACTTCTTCGACCGACACCGTATCCCGTCGTTAATCTCGTTTTAATGCGGAATGCTCCGGCGGCTGTGGAAATCGACTACAAAGGGGACATACTTCCGACAATTACGACCCGAAGGATATTCAACTCTACTTTGCTGGCGAAGGACTCGTGCAGGGATGAATTGATTCATCGCGGACGTAATCGTGTAGCTTAGGATTCAGAGAATAAGTATGAGCGCAAAATAGAACGTTGGACCCGCCCAGGCAAATTTTCCCCTTGTTTTAACCCTGTGAAATAGGCCGTTTCATTTGGCTATAGGTGGTTGTCTGGAACTGTGTTATGGACGAAAAGTGGTTCGAAAGCTAGTTAAATGTGAACTAGTATAACCTCGGTCATGTATCCTATATATATAAATGATCATAAATAACAGAATCGAAATATATTTTTTGCGTGTACGCACTAGGGATCTATATATAAATGATCATAAATAACGGAATCGAAATATATCTTTGCGTGTACGCAGTAGGAATCTATTTAAAGTGCACATATATTAATTATAATTATATGAATCCATATACATATGTATAAACAAATCAGGTAGCCTATAATCAATCTGTTACCTTATATCTTACCAATATCTGCAGTTATATATGAGTTAGTATATTGATTAATGAATCAGATATATAACATTTAGCATAAAAATCAACGAATCAATCAGCATAAACATTAATAACTTTATCAATTCATATATGAAATTTTTAATCGGTTAAAATATGATTTTTATCATGTTAATCTTCATTCTATGCAATTGTCAGAGTACATTAGTATTTTCTGTAGCATATGTATCTTAATGAGATGAAGTGAAAAAACTGTATCATTATATATCACGTGATCACTATTATTTACCAATATCATTGTTTTATATTTTATTACTTGAATCAATTCATGTACACCATGAATTTTTATTTACTTATATATATATATATACACATAGTGTCTGTATCACACTCCTATAAGTCAAATGCAAGTCAAGTTTGAGTAATATTCAGTAGTTGGTTTTGGTAGCTGACCGAGCTAATGTAAGTGTTTACATAATAAAAATATGGAATGTTAGTCCATATATATAAAAGACTAAAACTAAAGAGGTCAACCAGATTGCTTGCAGGAATGTGATCAGACTAGAGACGCTAAAGATGACGTATACAATAAAAGTAGGCTAAGATAACATGCCGTCACCTGTAGTCATTCAATTGTTTATAAACATTAGTCCAAGCTCCCTGCTTGAGACAACTACCGCGACCTATAATTCAAACGGCCTACGTGATCTGTAGCGTGTCTCATTTAGATTGTATGTTCGTATGTAACTATGTCATCTGATAGTATGTTCATATGTTCGAGCTACTATCTGCTTCCTTCATAACTTGTAACAGAGATGTAGAACAGGGCAGAACAGAGTTAGCTATCGTCATTAGAAGACCTGTATCTCTTTACCTAAGCTTTATCATGTAGAGAGAACAGAAGTAGCCATCATCATTGGCAGAAGCGATCAAGCTATCGTTATTAGAAGACTTGTACAATCATACCTGATCTTCACCATGTAAACTAAGAAGAATATATATATTTTTATACTTCGTGTTTTCTACAAGAACCTCCTCACCGAATCATAATGAGTTTAACACATCGTCGTCATAAACAAGAAGATAATCCTGACTTAGTAAGTGATCTACAAACCCCAAGACACTCCATTGAAGATGGAAGTGCAATACCAACCGACTTAGCGTAAGATTATCGCAAGTCTAACATTACCTCATAGGGCGCCTTATTATACAAGGCAACAGCCCTAAAAATATATATATATATATTAGGGCTGTTGCCTTGTATAATAAGGCGCCCTATTTTTATTATGTAATCACTTACATAAAAGTTCGGTCAGCTACAAAACCAACCACTGAATATTTCTCAAGCTTGACTTGCATTTGACTTATAGGAGTGTGATACAGACACTATGTGAATATATATAGATGTATAAAAATACTTATAAGTAAAAAAAAATCATGGTGTACACAAATACAGATTCAAGTAATAAGATATAAGACACAATATGCATATGATGGTATTCGTAAATAATAGTGATCACGTGATATATACTGATACAGTTTTTCGCTTCATCTCTTTAAGATATATATGCTACAGAAAATACTAATATACTCTGATAATCGCATAGAATAAAGATTAACATGATAAAAATCATACTTTAACTGATAAAAATTCATATATGAAGTGATAAAAATTATTCATTTTTATGCTAACGGATTCTTTGACCCATATACTAACTCATATATAACTGGTTCATTAATCCATATACTAACTCATATATAACTGCAGTTATTGGTAAGATAAAAGGTAACAGATTGATTATGGGCTACCTGATTTATTTATACATATGTATATGGATCCATATAATTATGATCAATATATGTGCACTTTACATAGATTCCTAGTGCGTACACGCAAAGATAATATTCGACTCTGTTATTTATGATCATTTATATATAGGATACATGATACTTTATATATAGGATACATGACCGAGGTTATACTACTACACATTTAACTAGCATTCGAACAACTTTTCGACCATTACACAGTTCCAGACAAATACCTATAGCCAAATGAAATGGCCAATTCCAAATGGTTAAAACAAGGGGAAAATTGCCTGGCAGGGTCCAACGTTCTATTTTGCGCTCATACTTGTTCTCTGCATCCTAAGCTACACGAATACGTTCTCGATGAATAAACTCATCCCCAGCACGAGTCCTTCACCAGCAACGTGAAGTTGAATATCCTTCTGGTCGTAATTGTCGGAAGTATGTCCCTTTTGTAGTGGATTTCCGACAGCCGCCGGAGCGTTCCGCATTAAAACGAGATCAACGACGGGATACGGGTGTCGGTTGAAGAAGTCCACGAGATAAGCTTGTTCACTTATGATGGTACTTATTCCTTTCACATTGTAGGCGGTTGTTACTTGACTGCCGTCGTCCGCAGTGACGAACGATTTTTTGAAGTTGCGATGTGGAACTCTCATACTGCAGGATACTGTAACCAGGTTCCATTAATCAGCCTGCAAGTGAAATTATACTTGTCACAAGGGCAAAGTAAATTCAGACAACATCAAATACGGGAGGGAGAAAGCCATTAAGAACCAGACTTAACCCACATGAATTCGCTGATATTTTATGGAATTCAAAAGAGTCAGCTGTACAAACTTTTTTATCCATGGCATTAACAATGAGTGAACCTATCCAGGTCTAT
Organism: Macrobrachium nipponense; assembly: GCF_015104395.2. Lineage (NCBI taxonomy): Eukaryota > Metazoa > Arthropoda > Malacostraca > Decapoda > Palaemonidae > Macrobrachium > Macrobrachium nipponense. The sequence continues at coordinate 21,390,276 of NC_087219.1, forward strand.
GATGACTGTAAAAATATCCATAATTATAAAAAATAAACAGATATTAATACAAATCACAAAGAAAATTCGATATTACTGGTAGTAAGTTACTAGACAAAGAAGTGTAAAACGGAGCTGTTTGTAAGATTGGCAGGCAACATAAGAGTCAAAGAGAATATTAATCATGATTCTGTATTTCTCTATGCTAACTGAAATTAAGCTGTGATACAATCCGATCCTATGTGCCCCTAACAAAAGTTTCATATTCAATTTTCTCGTGCGCATCCTCTGAGGTTAATTTTTAGGCAGGGGATGCTATGAAAGAACCCACTATGTAACTAATTTCTATATAAACTTTGGGTTTTTCAAGAAAAGGTGACATTTTCCCATGAATGTGATTTACTTGAATTGTAATAGACTAATGCTGCAAGTAAATATTTCATATCCATAACTTGATACTTCTAAATGTCCGTTTACCAATGTCATAAGCTGAATTATTGACTCTAATTGTCTATGAGGTTCAGAAAAAACTAGTTCATTTTGATGTTATAGAAATTCTGTTTGCTTATTTTGTTCATTAATTTTAAAACGATTGCAATTCCTTAACTAAAGTTGCATTCCCCACACGGATAAGAATAGGTTATGGCTATGTATGTCATCATGACCTATGAACCACATGTGAAGTTCATGAGCTAAGCATTCCTCTCTCCAGCCAACCTGCTTTGAAAGCGGTTTATTGAGGTTAAAAGGAACAATGATGATTCGGCAATGATGACGTCGTCACCTGGCAGGAGATTGCTCTCAGCCAGCTAAGAGTTACGTTACTTGCTGTAATAAATACGACTTTAGTATAAATTGGGTATTTTTTGTTTTAATACTTCACCCACACGAGAAGAATGTCTGAAAGAAAAACAGTACCAAAATTGAACAATATATTAGTTTCATGTTGGAAATCTACATGATTGTAAATAAATGTAATTATGTTAAATTAGATATTCCTTATTCAAACTAATGAAAAGAGGTTTCCATACAAATTCTATATATATTATTTGCTCTGTAAGATCCACATAGGATTATTCCATAGATATACATTTTCACTTCTAGACTTCCTGACTTTAAAATCTCTTTTATTTTATTTTATTTTATTAATTTATTTTTTTTTAATTGACTACGAATATAAATCACCGGGACAGACAATATGTCAGTAGGTTTTGATATGTGTTTGAACTTTTAGCTTATTTGTCATTGCTAAAGCGTTAAGTTAGAGTTCAAATCTTTATGCATATATATTTGGATATTTAATTAACCTATGGTTATGTTTTGCTTATTGATTTTATCGTGGTTCCTTTTTTGCTATAATTTGTAACCCTTCCGACTTCTTACGGAGTGTATTATATCGACTCCACTTGTATCCATATTTAATTTTTTATATTTATTTATTTATATATATTTTTTATATATATTTGATAGATTAATGGTTGGCTTGAATATGTGGAAAAGTGTTCTAGCGGTGTACCGTATAAGGCTACTTGCCGTATCAATTCTATAGATACAAGATATGAATGATAAAGGTATTTAAAACTGCGAGAACCGCTATAATCCAGTTCGGATCCAATATCACGAGTTGTAACTCGTAAGACATTGACACTTTCCTATTTATCCGTTCTACCAAACCGATTGACTCTGGGTGATAAAATATAGTATTGGTTTTCTTAATGGAAAGGAATTCACACAACGAGTTAAGGAGATTATTATTGATTTACACCACCCGAGTCATAGATTATTATGTGTTGAATTCCATGTTTACTGATTTAGCACTCATAAATATTCCTAGTGCACTCAATTGCGGTGTTTGTTTTTAGTGCTATTAATTCTATATAACGTGTCAAGGGAGCTATTAACACTAAGAAGTATTTATTTCCTCTGTCAGACTCGTAACTCTGTTATTGATTCTATGTGTATTCTTTCATTGATTGATTTGGCACGGGATAGGCCCCTAAACAGACAGGTGTCTTAGTGTATCCCTTGTTTTCATGACACATGTTACAATTAGTGCTTTTTATATCTGTAAGCATTGTAGGCCAGTAAAATAGTGATTTGGCTTTCTGTGACATAATAGAGAACCTTGGATGATGGAATGCAACCAGTTTAGGACGAATGGTATGAAAGAGATTATTACTACTACCTGGTCGTTAGTCACCTGCTGTGTTCTTCGGGTTTTCCTCGTCACGGACCTACATATAATATTACACTTGATTACATAATTCAGATACACATACTTTAAATATACTTTTGCTCTAGGGTTTCCGTTCGAAGTGTTTATTGTTTTGCTTAGCTGCTGACCCTGTTTCCGTTCGAAGTGTTATTGTTTTGCTTAGCTGCTGACCTTGTTTCCGTTCGAAGTGTTTATTGTTTTGCTTAGCTGCTGGCCCTTGTTTTGTTCAGTTTGTAACAGTTCTGCGCTCCAACCCAGCTATTCAATGCTCGCGATCTCTTGGGTTAATGAATTTTCTTGTTTAGATACGGTTTTAACAATAGGCACGGATGTATCTTTTAATCCAATTAATGGTTCTTTTTAATCCAATTAATGGTTCTATATCTTTTTATCCAATTAATGGTTCTTTGCAGTATGGTGCTGGATTGCGGGATAATGCGTCAGCTATGATATTTGCTTTCCCAGGTAGATATCTTAACTTGGCTCCAAAGACCTGAATGATCATATGCCAACGAGTTCCTTTGGGACTGTGTTTAAAGCTTTTGAAAAAACTCGGTATGGGACTTTATGGTCAGTAAGGATTTTATCAGGATAGCCGTAGATTATGAACTTAAAATGTACTAGTGAGTTAACGATACCTAGCCCTTCCTTGCCTATTACTGCATATTTACTTTCAGAGGGCTTTAGTTTACGTGAATAAAAAGCTATAGGGAAGAACTGTTTATCATATTGCTGAAGTAGTACCCCTCTTACCCCTTGGTCTGAGGCGTCTGTTGCAATAAAAAAAAAATTCCTTATTTAAATCAGAGATTTTTAAGTTAGGTGAGCTGCATTATTCCGCTTTTAAGATATCGAACGCCTGTTGATGCTTTTTAGACCATAATAAATCTACGCCCTTCTTCGTAAGATCTGTTAAAGGTGCTGTCATGATTGAAGAGTTACATATTTACATACGATTGTAATACCCACTACAGCGCAAAAGTGCTGTATCCCACTTTTACGTTAATAGGTACCGGAAAGTTATGAATAGCCGACACCTTACCATGGACTACTTTAAGACCTTGACTAGACACAAAATGTAAATAAACATGTTCGGTTTTTTTAAAAAACTCACATTTAGATATTTTACTCTGAGATTATTTGTCTTTGTCTCTGTAGCACTAGCTCTACTTTATGTGAATGTACTTCTAAGGTATTAGAAAAGATTACAAGACCAACCATATAAGCATGTAGGGTATCCCCTAAAAGTTTCCAAACACTATATTGTAATTGGGGCGCAACGTAAGCCGGAGGCATACGTAAAAATTGATAATGTCCCCTGAGTGTGCTGAAGGCGGTGTATGAGGTACACTCGCTTAGCTAATGGTATCTGATGAAAGCCTTTAAGTAAGTCCAAGTTGGTGAAAAAAATTTATTCTGACGTTTGAGGGAAAAATTATATGGGCTATTTGATTTCCTATTGACTCCTATTACTAACATTTTTTCAGCTTCGTCATTTATCTCTATTTTGAAATTTCATTGGGAGTCTATATGAAGGTACTTAAATAGCTTTATGTTTGTCCTTGGACCGTATTTTGTGTTCGATGACATCCGTTTTTCCCCAGAGATCGTTCGCTGAATCACCTCTGCTTGAATGACTTTACGGATATTACTTTAGATAGAGTATAAGAGAGATTCATCTACAACTGGTTGGGCGTGATTAAAAATTAGCAATAATAAAAAAAATGTGATATTTATATGTATAGGTTTTGTGGATTACTAGATTAACTTGTTGCTGCGAGTCAACCGTGTCTAGGGCTTTGTTCGCGGAAATCGTTATATTTCAGAGTGTCGGGAAGGATTAAAATTTCAGATCCCAGCAAATTCTTTTTACTCGCACTAAGACATTCGAGGGTGCATGCTTCTCGAGATTTTGCGTGCACACTGTGACTGCGGTTGTGGGAGAATTCTGTTGGGTCGTTGAACAATATCACGATTTATGAGACGAATGATTGGTTCCTTTATATAAGTTATTATTTGATTAACTGTCTCTTTTTGTTCAAAACGGATTTTAATATGTTTGAAGGTTTATAAAATTTTCCTTTGATAAACACACCTTATTTGGCAGGATGTAAGGTAATTTTTTGTATACACATAGATGGATATCTTACAATTACACTAGATACAGATCAATGTTTTTTATAACTATAGAGGTATCCGTAAGCGCTCGCTTATCCGGACTTCTCAATAGGGAAGTTCGAACAACAGATGGTGAGTCCATAAATACAGGATATTACGTGGACTAAAGGCATAAAAACAAGATATTCTAATTTTTACAGCACGTACAGTCAGGCTTAATCCACAACTACTTATAATAACTTATGTATTAAAATTACGAGAACCTGCTCTGATTACTTGATACGGTCGTGTGATTAATAGGAAAATTCCTTTTTAATTTTTCCAACATCGCTCTCCCTCTCCGCTGAAGTCGCTTATGTGGAATGTGCTATGCTTTGAACACTTCGGCAGATTTGACTGACCCTGACCGCTTGACTAGATGACACAGTAACCAAGTTCGCTTAAGCACGATTTGTTTGTTTCTGAAGGGGCTACTGTTTACCTATTTCTTTTTGTAATAATTAGGATTCTTCTCTTTATTACCATCAGCAACGTGTTGTATGTTTTTAGCATTATGTTGCTGCTAGTTACGTATAAAGCAACGGACGTATGAATGACGAACTATAAAGAATTGAGCGATTACTATTAAAATAAGTTATCTCTACTGCGTTATCCTGTACTTGCTGTGGTTTACTTCATTTTTTTTGTTTTTTTTTTTTTTTTAAAAAAAAAATTTGAAATAGTGAGGGATCCTGGTCAGCGCATTTAGCCTAATGAAAGTTTTTTATAGACATGTTATTCCTTGCAATCCAGCCGTATTTTTAAAGTTAAGTTGAGTCATTGAGGTTCGATATTTTATGCGTATAACTCAAAAAACTCAAGGCTAAAACTACGATTGGGACCTTGCACCGGAGTCTTTATTGTCCTGACCCGAAATAGTGTTACCTCTAATTTATCTAGATTTGTACGGGTGTTCCACTTGTTTTTGTGTGTTTTCTAATCACTACAGTGCCTAACGACCCTATCCATGCATCTGTATAAATACAGACGTCCACTGCGTAAACGCATATTCACTGTTTAATATGATTTGCTACGTAAAGGATTAATAATCACCCAAAATGATAAAATTAACACAGTATATGATTATGATATTTCAGTAGAACTTCTGGAAACAGAAACTCAAAGATAAAAACTCGCAGTAGCGAAATCTCAATGATGTAGATAATTTCTGTAAAAAAGTAAGATTAAGAATGTCTCGTAACTTCAGCCACAGGAATAACGAAAATTCGACCTGTAAGGAAACACTCAGTTACTCCAAATGAATAAAAAAAAATTGTACTTAGCTTGATTTTGTTGGAAGTCACGGTGTTCCAATAACGACACACGGCCTTGGCCCTCCTTCTCTGTTTAGCGGATGACCTGGTTTGGCTTCAGTTTCCCCCGTGCGCGTTGTTTGGATCATTCGTTTCCTTTGAAGATCCGATGCTGAAGACGCATTCGGTTTGTTTCTTGAAGTTATGTACTTCTGAAATCGCTCACTAAACGATGATACTAAGTTGCTTGAAGAATCTGTTGCTTTCGTCGTCGTTGATTTCTGATATGATACATTATTCGTTATTCTTCGGAAGACGTTGAAAAGTTCTTGTTGTTTTCTGAAGTCGCTCACTAAACGATAATACTAAGTTGCATGAAGAATCTGTTGCTTTCGTCGTCGTTGACTTCTGATGATACATTATTCGTTATTCTTCGGAAGACGTTGAAGAGTTCTTGTTGTTTTCTGAAGTCGCTCACTAAACGATGATACTAAGTTGCTTGAAGAATCTGTTGCTTTCGTCGTCGTTGACTTCTGATATGATACATTATTCGTTATTCTTCGGAAGACGTTGAAGAGTTCTTGTAGTAGTCTGCCACCAATATTAGGGCTGTTGCCTTGTATAATAAGGCGCCCTATGAGGTAATGTTAGACTTGCGATAATCTTACGCTAAGTCGGTTGGTTATGCACTTCCACACTCATTGGAGTGTCTTGGGGTTTGCTGATAACTTACGAAGTGGTTATGATGACGATGTTTTAAACTCATGATGATATCTTTTCTGATGTGAGGTTTCTAGTAGAAAACACGAAGTATAAAAATACATCTATTCTTCTGAGATTACATGATGAATATAGGATTGTACAGGTCTGCCAATGACGATGGCTTGATCGCTTCTGCCAATGATGATGGCTAATTCTGTTCTGTTCCCACTACCATCTCGGTTACAGGTCATAAAGGAAGCAGACAATAGCTCGAACATATGAACTACATGCAAAAATGAGACATTAGGAAATCACGTAGGCCGTTTGAATTATAGGTCACGGTAGTTGTCTCAAGCAGGAAGCTTGGACTAATGTTTCAAAACAAATGAATGACCACAGGTGACGGCATGTCAACTTAGCCTACTTTATTGTATCTGGTCTGATCACATTCCTGCAAGCAATCTGATTGACCTCTTTAGTTTTAGTTTTTTATATATATGGAATAATATTCCATATTTTTATTATGTAATCACTTACATATATATAAATATATATAAAATATATATAGATATATATATATATATATATATATAGATATATATATATATATATATTATATATATATATAGATATATAATCATATATATATATATATATATATATATATAATATATATATATATATATATATATACTATATATAGAATATTATTTATAATATATATATATATATATCATACATACATTTATATATGATATTTATATAATATTTCATATAATTATATATATATATATATATATATATATATATATATATATATATATATATATATAATATATGTATATATATATATATATATCCTTTATATATATATATGATGTTTTCGATCATACAAGGGTTCTACCAGTACAATGAAACGCGTAAGATAAAATTAACACACGTGTATTTTCCTTAATAGTTACACAGGGCCCTGTTGCTAATATTACGCTACTAATTATATGGTTATTATATAATCGGAAGGTACTCTAAGGCGACACGCGCCGACCACTGTCTTTGAAACGCTCCCTGACCCGTCGACCACTAATTCCCTACTGACTCTTAACTTTTCAAACTGAACTTGTTTGGGTCACAGGTCTAAGCTGATTGGCCTCTTATAATTGAAAGGAACCAAGGGTCTTCGATGTATGGCACTCATTTGAATCACCCACGCCATGCCACCAACGATCATATGGGCATTCGATGAATCAGCGATATCTATCTGTTCGTTACTCTCTGATCACACATAGCTACGCGCATCACACATAGTAGATTTTCCGTTACGTCTCACACATGAATTTTCAATACAGATCAGTTCACCACTCTCCCCCACAAGTTCTGCGTCCCGCAGAACTCATAACACTATTTTTTTTCTTTATTTATTTATATGCATTTTTCCCTTATTTAGTCTCTATCATTTGTGCACTGTTAATTGAGTACCTTACCGACCGAAATGTTATCAGAAATGTTATTAATAATTCATGCAGATTAAAAACTAAACTTAGCAAGCCAGGGTCAAATTGCGTGCTTAAAAATTTGGCAATTTACAGTCCTGTTCTGAATTCCACGCATCACAGTAAACATGTTTCTTAAATGAAAAAAGAAATTGTGTAAGAATCAATGAAATAATAAATTTTATATCACCACATCAAACACATTATATTCATCTTAGAATTGGAGCACAAAAACCTGCAGTTCAAAAAATAATAAAATGAACAGATAGTACAAAAACCTGTGGTTAGAAGAAAGCAATGAAATAAACGGATTACTATCAATCATCAAGACCAAAGAACCTGTAGAAAACACAATAAGGAAACCGAAAGTATGATTTGTCTCAATTTATGCACGAAAAGGTATCATCACAAAATCAATATAAAAGATTAAAAAGAAACACATCAGGTTGGTGCAAAGATACGTTTAGAATAATGTTCATACTTCAGAACATGACACCAATATTTGCGACCTTCGTCTGTATGATCCCTAGACATGCTTGTATATCATCTTCACTCTCCTCTCCCAGGTAACCAGGCAGTCCCGGAAATGGGGGTACCGGTTTGTTCAGATGCCACATCAGGACATCTTCTCTGACGGGATGCATGTGTGATAAGTGGTATTCGCACTGGGCACCGGTCCTAATATGCTTTATCACCGCAGTGTCGTTTTTAATTTCTTTCACGCGGTACGGACCTAGATAGGCGGGTTCAAGTTTATGTTTCTTCGGTTGTAGTCTTTTCAAATACATCCTGTCCCCTATTTGTATCTTAGACGTTTGTGTGCAGAATAGCTGATCATATTGCGTCTGATACTTTTCATTTACCCTCAACTGAAGTTTCTGTGTCATATGAAATACTCTTCGGGTTAGGTTACAGAACATCACCCGGTATTGCTCGACACTATATAACGGTAAAGTTCTAGGGTCCATGATCACCAGTAATGGCGAATGAAGGTCCTGTCTATCACTAAAAAATACGGGGTATCTCTTATGGAGCTGTTATACGCAGTATTAAGTGCAAATTCCGCCATTTGCAACATCTCGGCCCACTGATTCGGACTGTCTGCCACTAAATATTTCAAAATATTTGTCACTTCTCTATTATGGGATTCAACTAACCCATTGGCTGAAGGCCGGTAGGATGCGATCGTGAAATGTTCCACATTAAATAATTTTCTCAGCTCTTTTATCACTTCATTAACAAACTCACGCCCATTATCACTGATTAGAGTACGAGGACAGCTGAATTTCGTTATGAACGAGCACAAAGCTCTGGTAACCGATGTTGCGGTCTTATCCACCATTGCATAGGTGTGCGTATAACACGTGAACGCATCCACCATCACACATACATATTTGAACTGCCCGTCTCCAGGAGGGAAGGGTCCTACGACATCGATATGCACTCTGTTAAATTTAATTGGCTCTACTGGCCACATGCGAGCCTTTGGAATAGAGTGTTTGTGGTTTTTCATGGTATTACATATGTGGCACTGGCTGATAAATTTTGATAAATTTCTTGTTCTCATCCCTATCCAAAAAAGGATTCTTGTGCCCTCCTGAGGGACCTTTCTATACCTATATGTCCTGCATAAGCACTTACATGTATCATGTGGATGGCTTTCTCTACCAAAGAGGGAGGAAGGACGACGCGAGATCGGATATCGCCCAGTCTCTTCTCATATTTACAAAACAAAATATCTCCTTCAATGAAGAACATACGTCTGGGCACCTTTAGGAAATCAGGAAACTCGTTACTCGCACCCCTTACATAAGCCCTAACCTGCCCAATCCATGGCTCGGACTTCTGACCCCTTATCACCTCTCCAACACTCCAACCACACAAATCAATCACACACTCATTTTCCACTCCCAGGGCATTCGCTTGCTTGACCCCCCTAGGAGGATCAGCCCTTTCGCTCCCATGACTCGTTTCCCTTCTCTCTCTCCCTAACTCTGGAGTTCCCGAGTTATTCCCGTTTTCTACATCGGCTGCCTCTGACTTATGCACTTGCTTCTTCCGTCGTTGTTCCTCTCTCTTTGCTGCTCGAGTTGTAACTCCCATTATGGCACTTCTGGAGAGGGCATCCGCTACTTTATTTGTTTTCCCTGCTATATGTTCAATTCCCACAATATCAAACTCTAACAGCCGTTCTATCCAACGAGCCTGTCGAGTGGTCAAATCCCCTTTCTTGAATAAATCTCTCAATGGGCGATGATCTGTGTTAATTTTGACTTTATGCCCCAGTAAAAAGTAGCGATGTCTCTCCAGCATCCATAGAATAGCCAATGCCTCTCTATCGATGGTACTGTAATTCTTCTCTGCTCCCTTCAATGCTCGTGATGCAAAACAAATCGGCTTTTCATTCCCTGCATCATCAACTTGAGAAATCACTCCCCCAATAGCTATACTGCTCGCGTCAGTGGTTACTATAAATGCTCGATCGAACTTTGGATAAGCTAATAGTTCATTACTAGTGAGTGAAATCTTTAATTCTTGAAAAGCTATTTCTTCCTCCCGTTCCCAATGAAAATCTTTCTGCTTTCTCAATGAATCTAGCGGTCTCGCTATTTTACTGAAATCTTTTATGAATTTACGGTAGTAGCCCGCGAGCCCAAGGAAACTGGCTACTTCCTTTGCATTCTTCGGTCGGGGAAATTCTCTAATTGCTGCTACTTTATCGGCACAAGGCTTAAGGCCTTTAGATGTTACGATGTGCCCCAAAAATTCAACTTCTTGCTGAAAGAATTTACATTTGGTAAGATTAATTTTCATTCCTTGTCGCTTTAAAGCTTCTAAAACTTCAATAATGTTCTTCTTGTGTTCTTCTACTGTAGCCCCTATTATGATTATGTCATCTAAATAAACAAACACGCTATGTCCAAATAGCGGAGCAAATACGGACATCATAACACGTGAAAAATGAGCAGGAGCGTTCTTTACCCCAAAAGGGAGGTAATTATATTCAAACAATTGATCATTAGCTATAAAGGCTGTCTTTTCCTTGCTACTCTCGTCTATAGGTATTTGATGATACCCTGACTTTAAATCTAAGGTGGTGAAGAATTTACTATCCCTGACCTTAATCAACAACTCTTCAATAGAGGGCAATGGGAATGCATTGTCTTTCGTGATACTATTCAGCTTTCTATAATCAACACATAGCCTAAGAGAACCATCCTTCTTTTTAACCATCACGATTGGCGAGGCCCAGGGAGATTCACTTTCCCTAATTGTGCCTTGTTCCCTTAATTTCTTAATCTCGTTCTCCACTTCCCGCTGATAACAAACTGGTATTCTTTAAGGCTTAGATCTTATGGGTGGATGACCCCCGGTTTCTATAACAAAAGAAAAACTATTTACTCTGCCTGGGGTTTCGTCGCCAATCGCGATTACATCTTGATAACCTTCTACGATTTCTTTGACAATATTCTGATAAGTAACAGGGGTAGACCCACCAGCTGTCCGGAGGAGTCTACTTAGACGTTCCTCACTGCGACCTTGACACGTGCTACCCAAGGTCGCGAGAGTGTAAGAAGCATCTGCTATTTCACAAGGTTCAAGGTCGCATATCGACTTGCTGTCTAGTACGATACGTTGGTCACTGACATTCATAAATGGCACATTAACTTCTCCCTGTATTACCTCACTCAGACCCGGAATGATAAAATCGTCCCATTTGTTATGGGGTCTGATCATAACTAAAGTGCCTTCCAGTATGCTCCACAAATTGTGATCAGTATAGCACCTAACATGATCATTAATATTGGTATAGTGTAACGGTCACTAAAGAAAGGCTCATCCTCGTCACTAAGATAAGCAGAACTTGACGAATAGTTGTAGACGCAGGTCGAGTGCGTAAACCAACTCGAAACAACTCAGCACACGCCTTTATTCAGAATCTGCGACCCTCGTGAGTGTATCCAACACCCTCTCGTCGCAAAACTGTAGATTCGACGTTTTCTACTGAAGGAAATGTGGTCACCACCGCGTTGTCAATCCCGTGACTTCTGTGCAAGTGCTACTTGCACCTGCCTCATTGAAGACTGTAGACTCCTGATTTATCCCAGACGTATCCTGAGACGATATATCGAAGACATCTCATCCTTTGCTATGGCAGTCCATAGAAACGCCATTCGTGTGTAGACTTGACTCGACCTCTGGTACTGTAGAACGAAGTCGTTTCCATCGCCATCATCATGTAGAGTTGGGAATTCTCTAAAGTCATTGTGAGTCTGTATTTAAAAGATCTACATGATCATAAAATAACTAAAGTCTTGCTTTACCCCACAAATCCGTCATTAATTAATATACTCAATCTACTAGTCAAATATTAAAAATTCCTCGCTAAACAAAATATAATCTTTACCCACTGAATCCTCACAAATGATCCCATATCTGACAAACACACTATCAAAAGAGAACCCATAAAGTCTAACAACAAAAACCCCTTTATGGTTTATATAACTAACCTTCATAAAATATAATGTCGAACACCCCTTCTATCTAACTCACATACCCTGACAAATTATATCTCCTATCTAAAACAAAAATGATATTTAGAGCTTAACCAGCATTACAAAATCTCTCATAAGAAAAGAAAAAAAAAGGAAAAAAATAAGATAATAACAACAACAATAAGTGAACTTTCCCCCATTACACAGCGCACATAAGAGAAAAAGAAACATATATAATTCAATATCTTTCCCCAAACAGAATGTGTACCGTTACGGAATTTGCTACCGCAGCAACCCCATCGACCAGAAACGACCGGAAAAGAATCCCCTTACATGATACATTCCTGTGGAATGCCATAATCAACATCTACAAGAATAGTGCAAATCCCCAAGTAATCAATTCCAAAGGGAAAAATCCGCAACCAGATTCATTACAGCAACATTAGCAAAAAAATCCACCTATGAACACCTCAGGTGCTTCGAACTGCAGCATAGTCAGACTCGCAACACCAGAAACTCATGATTCTCAAAAAAATGTTCTATACTGAAACCACATCAGCACGTTTCACAAAAACTATCTCCAAGATATGACCAAGGTGTTCCGAAATTGTCTCGAAGACATAACTTTCCCAAATGATACTGCCCAATTATATAAAAAATTATCACCTATTCGGGATAAAAAACTACGATAAACTCACAATTCCATAATTATATACCACCAAAAAAAAAGTCACCCCCAAAGATTAATGCCATCGCCTAATATATATATATATATAATATATATATATACATATATATATATGATATATATATATATAATAAATATATATATATATATATATATATAATCACCATCTTAATAATAACACCACTCCAGTAATAAAAATATTTCCTCCATTTAATTAATAACCCCACACAAAACAACAAAATCATCCCCCCCAAAAAAAATTGTCATTAAATCATATCTCCCACGACATTACCCGAATTATATAAAACCCCAATGTCATCTATTCGGCTCGTGAAACCCTAAAAATTCAGCCCCAAATATCATACACAAAGGAATAATCACATGTTTATCAACACGTTTCTCAGCTAAAACAAAAACTTGCCATATTTCAACCACTTCCCACGTAAAATATTAACCCCGAAATCTTACGCCAAAACACTGCAGATTTGCGCATAAGAAAAAAAAAACAGTAGAAGGAAATAAAAAAGAGAAAAAAAACCGTGAAAGCATTCCGCCACCAAATTGCAAAAAACAGACAGCAAGAAAAAATTGAAAAAAAAAATGCAATTGTGCAAACAATATATTAGTCACCACAACCAATTCTTTTCAATTTTGAGATATGTGTTAACCTCGACCGACCTGTTTTTTCCTCTAAGACTACAAATCTGTTTCCAATTTTCTCTTCAATGACTTTAAAAGGACCTCAAACTTCGGGCCTAATTTGTAATTTAGTTCATTTCTCACGTTAAGTTTTAAAAATATCTTGGGATCAGATGTTTTACTATTACTCTTCTGTACCATATCTCTGGTTGTGGATTCGAGATTACGGCTGAGACAAGCATGTCTCTCTCCCGCTGTGGATACCAATGCCTCGACTGTATCTTCCCCATGATGAGGCATAGTTAGCAAATCAAATGTGCCTCATGCTGGACAACCAAACAAAGCTTCAAATGGGGACATTTTAATGGAATCACTAACCATAGTGTTAATACTACAGTTTTCCTGAGAGCCTCGAGCACTTTCCTGTTTGCTTGTTCGCACAACCCATTAGCCTCGGGTCTGTATGGAATAATTGTTACTTTCTGTATCCCCATGACTTCAGCTAAACATTCCAAGGTTTTGTTCACAAATTCCCTCCCATTGTCGGTTAACAGAACTTTGGGTGAGCCATATCTGCAAATGATACCATTGAAAAACGCTATGGCTACTTCTTCGGCCGTTTTATGCTTAAGTGGGAAAATTTCTACTATCCTTGTAAGTTCATCTATTATCACTAACAAGTACTTGTTCGCATATTAGACTCACAAAAATTCCCCAGGATATCCATATGTATTCTCTGAAAAGGTCTACTCGGTATAGGATATGATCCTAATTTGCATGAAGTTGTCCTTGCAGGCTTACATGCGTTGCACACCGTACAATTCCTTACGAAATTTTCCACATCTTTCCCCATGTTTTTCCAAATGTATTTAGCACGAACCTCATCATACGTTTTTTCTATTCCCAAGTGTGGACTATCGAACCTGCATGAACTATATCCAAAACCACTGGAATTAGGACCTTCGGAATTACGATCTGTGTCATATCTCCTTTACTTTCACAGGTTCTCGACTTATATTTAATTTTCCTAACCAATAGATTACCTTCTAACTCCAAACCCGAAAAAGGCAACTTATATCGTTTCCTGACTAATTCCCCTCTTAGAAACGCTTTTGCATCTGCTAAAATCTCGTCTTCATCTAGCCTTTGCTCTATGAGAGGTATTTCCCATTGTATGGCCTCGCTAGTGACTTGCGCGACTTGGAAACCTTCCGTGTCGTGAAAACTCCTGCTGAGAGCATCAGCAACCACGTTAAATTTGCCCTCTATATATTTGAGGTTTGCATCAAAATCTCTGATAGTTAAAAACCATCGAGCTCTTTTTGCCGACAAATCGGGTTTATTAAAAAGATCTAGTAATGGCTTGTGGTCTGTAAGAACTTCTACTTTATTCCCCATCAGTAAATTTTAAAATGAACTAAGCTTGGCACTATTGCAAAGGCTTCTTTATCTATGGTGGCCATGGACTTCTCGTTGCTGCCCTTTGTCCTGAACTTCCTGCTATAAAAAGCTATAGGATGAAATTTCCCATCGAACTTTTGCATAAGGCAAGCACCTATACCTTCCTGGCTTGCATCAGTCACTAATGTGAAAGGTTCACTAAAATCTGGAAACTTCAAAACAGGGGGATTCATTAGCGCGTCCTTGAGCTTTTGAAAACTCTCCGCCTGGGGTTCCTTCCATTGAAATTGAACGTCTTCCCGCAATACATCAGTTAGGGGAGCTGCTATATTAGAGAACCCTTTCACAAACCTCCTGAAGAAACCGGCGATACCCAGGAATGACTTAATCTCTTTCTTTGATCTGGGGGGTGCAAAAATTCGCTATTGCTTTGACTTTATCGTCATTTACTCTAACCCCTTCCTTAGATATGATGTGGCCTAGATATGTGATCTGCTTTTTCAAGAATGAGCACTTGGCTAGCTTAATTTTCAACCCCACTAATCTAAGCCTCCTAAGTACTTCTGTAAGCACTTCCAGGTGTTGCGCGATCGTGTCCGTTGCGACCAGGATGTCATCCATATACACAAAAACATTTTGCCCAATAACCCGTCCAAGACTGTGTTCACCAACCTGGTAAAGGTCATTGGACTTCCCAATAAACCGAAAGGCATTCGCGTAAATTCATAGTGTCCCTTGGGCACTGAAAAAGCGGTATATTCCTTGCTACTCTCACTAAGAGGGACCTGTAAGAAACCCTGCGCCAAATCAATTGAGTTATAAATATTATGTCCCCCAATTTCAACAAAAAGATCTGGTATGCATGCGACTGGATAGCGGTCAGGGATTGTCTTTTCATTTAAACGTCTAAAATCGACGCATACACTGACAGAACCGTCTTTCTTAGGCACCGCTAACAAGGGAAAGTTGTAAGGAGACACGCTAGGTCTAATGATTCCTTCTTCATCCCATCTATTAACCTCTTTCTCTACCTGTTCTCTGATTTTGAAAGGTATGCGATATGCAGGAATATAAATAGGTTTTGTGCCACTCTCCAAATTTACCTTATGCTCCAACACATTAGTCAACCCCAATTTATCACCTTGTAAGGCTACTGTATCCCCAAATTCTGCCAAGAGCCCGTTTATCACTTCAACGTGTTCGCTATAATCCGCATTAGCTAAATGTTCTCTAAATATTTGTTTCCTTGATTGCATTTCTGCCTCCGAAAACTCAGGTTTCCCCTCTACGATAGCCACTGAAACCTATCACAACTCCAATCTTGGAAATACAATATATATGTATTCTTCTGGTATCTCCTAACTGTATCATTACAGTTTAGCAATTCTAACCACGTAAACCCATCCTTGGATACACTGTTCACCGATGCTGTGCTAACAACCCCTCTAAGCTTTTTGCTATTTTCAATAACACACAAATCTGTGGGTTTTCTCATTTCCTTCAATTTAACTTGTACTATAGTCCTCGAACCAGGTAGTATCATAATATCTTCGGATAAAACACCTCTATATTTGTGGTTAGTACCTCCCCTTTCCACCGCCCCATACACATTACCACCCTCAGTATCATATCCAGCATTGTTAGTTTCAGAAATAACATCAATATTAGTATCAACATCACCATCCAAAGTATCATCACCACCATTGTTATCACTGTGAATTCTGATAGAACCCCCGTAATCATTTCCCATATCAGCAACGTATCACTCGCATCACCGCCATTAATATCACCGAGCACATCTCTTTCAATAACCTCCATGTCCTCCATTCTATTCACGTCCTCATAAGGCAGAAAAAAAACCGGTATCCCGGCTGTTATCCCATTAACACCCGCATGGATCGAAATCTTGTGTCTTCTACAAGCAGGATGACCCAGCAAAAGTCTGTTGCCCAACACAATTCCATTCATTACCAAAAATGGTTCTGTTAGCACTCTGTCACCGAGAATAAACTGTATTTGAACACAAACCAGGGTATTTAATCTATGGGCTTGCACATCACACACCGTCTCCGTTGAGGGTTGCAAAGGGTAACTGGAAAACATGGATTGATGCAAATTATAATCCACTAGATTTATTGATGCCCCCAAGTCTATAAATATCAGGATATCCACATCCCCTACTAATCCATAGACTATAGGCCTGGGCTCTGGGGCGTATCCCATGAGACCACAATGGCATCTACCATTCACCTGTACCCTTTTTGTTGATCGGGCTTCCAAAAATTTTGCCGATCCCTTTGCCCTCTGGTTTGACCTGCCTGGGAAGTTCTCACATTATAATTACCAGAATCTTGAGGTGTAGGCCTCGCATCTCTCCGTATCTGAGATGGACAATACTGCCAATAATGATCGCTATTCTTACACATTCCACAATATTTAACTATACACAATTTCTTTGGATGCCCTGGTTTATTACAGTTGAAACAGCGCAACTGTTCTTGCTTTTGATCGATTGATCTTTTGTTATATTCAACTTTTGCGCACAGACGGGAAGGAGAAAATTCTGTGTCTCTTTGCACTCTATCCCTTGGGCCTGTCCCATTAAAAATTGTGCTGCCTACAGTGGGACATTTAGACATATGTTTCTCAATTTGGGCATAAAGTAATTCTTTGTCTGAAATAGGTTCAATCTTTTCATCAAAGATATTCACTATCGCATCCGGTACATCATGCAAGAGCAGGGAAAAATAGATCAGTTTATGAATGTTATCAAGAGAGACATTACTCCCTGTAACCCATTTAGATATTTTCAATTTTCCTACCCAATCCACCAATGCATCAAAAAGTTTTGAACTATGCTCTACGAGGCTATTAGTGCCCTTCCATTGTTTATAAAGACCCCGAAGGTTCCTCACCATATCTCTGTGGTTCCTTTGAGCCATAAGCTGTTTTCAAAAATGCTTGAAGTCCGTCCAGGTACGACATTTTTTAAATTGGAAACTCCGGCAATAATGGGAGAGGTCTCCCCTATTGAAATCTAGCAAAGCTTTCGCCTCTCTAAATGCCTCTATATCGTCGGATATATTCTTTCCCACTAAATAATTATTCACTCCTTCAATAAAAATTTGGACAGGCTGTGCTAGAACGTCATCTACCATCCCTCTAAATGGACTCACGCCCGCACTCACTTTCATTACGTGATGTAGTAGCGTTGTGGTACTTTTAGTATCCGCCATCTTTCGCTGTTTCCGATCTCGATAACATCAATGTATTTATATACACAAAACCCAATCCAGAAAAATTCATACAAATTTTCCCCCAATAATGGATAACAAAAGGCAAACGCGCCCCACGCCCAGTATATCATCCCACGTAAGCAACAACAAAAAAATAGGGAGGAGATAGAAAAAGAAAAAAAAGAAAAAACGCTTACTAAGCGCTACACCCCGGTGACCGTCTTACATGCCAGCTCTCTCTCTCTCTCTCTCTCTCTCTCTCTCTCTCTCTCTCTCTCTCAGGGCGTGACTCACAAAAAAAAACTCCGCTCGAGTAAATTCGCCACAAACAAACAAAAGGAATATAAACAACAACAAAAAAGTAAAAAAAAAATATAAAAGATAAAAGGAAGAAAATAAGAAAAATAAGAACGAAAACTTGAAAATACACTCACATCTTCATATGACTGGAAACCGAATTTGTATATGCACCCCAAATATGTATGACCTGTTTACCGCACTCATGAAACACTTTAATACGTCGAAAATTAAACTTTTCCCCTTCACGTTTTAAAATAGTGGTATTCAAGAATCCCAAGATGGCTGACACTGACTTAGCCCAAGAGACGAACAGCTTCTCCCTGTCCAACCCATTGAATCAGCAAAAAGAGCCCTGAGTTGCCTGTGACATGATGGAACCCCTTTTCCTACCAAAAAAAAACATCTATGTCTAACTGGTCACCAGTCTCTTTGTTAGCGTACCTACAACTTATAAAATATATAAAAAGCCTCTTAAACACCTGCTACCACTCTTACCCAGCCTTTTATTAAAGCTACACAAATTGGAAACCCTTACCTGTTGTCAATGGTGCCCTCTGTCTGCAACCATGTCGTTAGGCTATTAAGATCTCGTAAATATAAAAATATACTATTTATTACCCAAAGCAGTTGAATATAAAATAGAACAAAATGATTAACAAGCCATAATGACAGAAAACCCAAATCTGCCCATAAAGAAAACTAGTAAGTTAACATTTTACCATTCTGACTAAGAATTCACTCCCAGACCCAAAATGTCAATAAGTTCATTATATAAGTCAGGTTAGAGATTCTCGTCTCTAGTACCATGAAATAGAACCCATCTGTAATAAAGATAACAATGGATAAGAAGATACACTTCACACATCACTCTTCTCAAAGCAATTTAAGTAAAGAAACTATTTCATACTTCTCTCTCTTTTCAAAGGTAACAGTTTTCTAAGTCTTACAAAATATGTGTCATACCTTTACGATGGGGATTTTCTCTCCTGACACCTGACTTGTACCAACCAACCTCTTTGTGCTCACCAAAAGGAATGTGGCTTTTGCAAGTGCCTTGGTCTATTAGACCTGTAACATCCGTACAAACCAATGTACATACTTGACGACAAGACGAGCGATCTCTCGGTCAGAACGCTTACGTACCCAAATTCCTTCACTCAAGTAAGCTGCCCTTACAGCTCAGCTTGTCTCCAAGCAAGACATGATATGTGATTCACTAACATTACACACTTGTAAGATATATATATATATATATATATATATATATATATATATATAATATATATATATATATATATATATATATATATATAGATATATATATATATATATATATATATATATATATATATATATATATATATACTATATATATATATATATATATATATATATAAAGCTATCTGTAGATTGCTTACTAGCAAGCAACTT
Source organism: Macrobrachium nipponense (assembly GCF_015104395.2). Lineage (NCBI taxonomy): Eukaryota > Metazoa > Arthropoda > Malacostraca > Decapoda > Palaemonidae > Macrobrachium > Macrobrachium nipponense. The sequence goes on from NC_087219.1 coordinate 21,410,263, forward strand.
ATATATATAATATATATATATAATATATATATATATAATATATATATATATATATATATATATTTCTCCAGCTAGTAAAGAAGTGCCATATTTAACTTACATTCTACAAATTTCTATTAAAAGGAATATTATATAATATATATATATATTATATATATATATATATATAATATATATATATAATTATACACACACACACATACACACACACACACACACACACATACATACTATATATATATATATATATATATATATATATATATATATATATATATATATATTATATATACACACACACCCACACACACACAATATATACTATATATATATATATATATATATATATATATATATATATATATATATACACACGTATATATTTTCTTTTAATAGAAATTTGTAGAATGTAAGTTAAATATAGCCACCTTTTACTAGTTGGAGAAATATATATATATATATATATATATATATATATATATATATATATATATATATATATATATATATATATATATATATATATATATATATATATATATGTTGAAAAGGGAAAGAAAAACCAAAGCTAAAGGGTAAGGAAAATTAAATGGTACGAATTACAGAAGGAAGGGGATAAGAAGAAAGAGTTTAAGAGGAGGGTTTTGGAGGATATTGATATAGGATTGAAGATGTTCAAGAATGGTGGGCACGAAATGCAGCAGTAATAAGAAGGCATGGAAAGGAGCTGCTAGGAGAGACATCTGGTATCATATGGGAAAGAAAAAAGGAGAGTTGGTGGTGGGATGAAGACATTGAGAAAGTAGTAAAAGAAAAGAAGGAGGCAAAGAAAAGAT